>NW_010206862.1:8845-98128 GCF_000695765.1 Mesitornis unicolor
TTTATTCTGGAAAGTAAACCACCCCTATTTTTGATTAGAGGAAGGTGGCAGTTTCACACACTTTGTAATTACTGTATAGTTAAGGATAAGTGAAACAATCAACTGAGGGAAGGGTGTGATGCTGTGAAACACACTTGTTCTCTGAAGTAGTTCCACCAGAGATTAGTTTTCCTTTCATATCAAATAACCTGTATTTTGATTTCATCCCTTTGTGTGCAGATGCAAGTACGTGCATGCTGTGGGACACACAGGTCAAATTAATCACTGGTTCCAATCTATTTCTCAGTGGCATTATCCTGAGAATGAGCTTCACTCACAGTACATAGTAGGAGCACCATGTCTGTGTTCCAATAACAGTTGGAACAATCAAGCCCACATATTGATCAGTCTAGATATCACTGGTTTTAGTCTTCATGCTGTGTGACTGTCTACTTAATTGTGGGTCTATTGACTTTGTGACAACCGTTCAGATGACTTGTCTGAATATTGAGTATGAAACCATTCTAGGATACACTTGGGTTTTTTTCCTTTTCCTTTTTGGATCCAATTTTTATCTCTGTAACAGCCACCTCTGTTGAAGACACACCAGTCACAGTTGCTTTAATGGGCTGAGGGGAAAAGAACTCTAAATATACTATTTATCAAGTTGATATTTTCCCTTTAATAAGTTTTTCCGTTACACTGCAAATCTTACACAGCTCACTGGATTTACCCTTTTTCAATTAGCAATCAAGCCTCTCCATATGGATGAGTGTTGTGAATCAATACTCACTGAGCCAATTCCTCTTTATAGTGATAAGAACAAAATAACTGGTGGAGGAAGAAGTAGCTGTAGGAGTTCATTTTAAAAGATTCATATGCAAGTGGAAGAGGCACATAACTGAGGACTAGCTATCAGTCTGTGTGCTGGTAAATCTTGGGTGAGCCCACGCTGAGGGATTTTGGTGCTGGACCAGCCCACTGCATGTGCCAGAAGGTCATATGGGAGCACACCAAAGGGGGCTGGTGCCGACTGTGCAAACAAGAATTATTGCAGCCCTCAGTTCTTCCCGTGACCCTGCTGCAAGTGTTGCTGCACCTCCTCTAGGGACAAAACTCAGTAAGATCCTCCATTCCAAAATGTTGGCTCTCTTCAAGTTCAAGTGTGCTGAACAAACACCTGATTCAAGATTTCATGAGAAGGAATCTTTTGTTTTCAAAACCACATTTATTTCAGGGTCTCATTTTCCAGATGATCGGTATAAAATTGCAACATTTCTGTCTCCCTGTTCTTTAGAGTCAACGTCTGTATTCATCAGTCCCATTAGTTTAACTAGGAAGTGTTATGCCTCTTCCAGCCCACTGTTCAGAGAGCAGCAATTCATTTCTCGGAAAGGTTTGAATCTTGCCCTGACCAGTGTCTTGGGCTTTCTTATATTAAATGTTTCAGTGTGTTTAATTAACTCACTTTACTATGAGTGATGGTAAAGCAAAGTGATCACCTACTTGCCTTTCAGAGTGGATTTATAATGGATAATCCCTGGAATTAATGAAACTGCTATGCCTGATCACAGCTTGTCAAGTAGGCTGGTATATTCAGATCTCCTTGTGCCTTTATCACACAGAATAAGATAAGTCATGTAAGGCTTGCGTATTTCTTGGCCAAGTTTGTAAAATATTTAACTCCAGCCAGTGAACTCCCTAACTTTCTCTGGTTTCAGAGCTATTAAAGAGAAGTAAACACACGGGTGTTCAAACGGTTTCCCTTCCCTCTGTGGCTCTTCCCATGTTGTTCCTAACTGGAGATGAAAAGGAGAGAGCGAAGATTGCTCTGTCCCAACATGCATTCCAGCTAATTAAATAATTATCTTACAATGTGAGTTAGTATGGAGTAATTGTAAAATAAAGTTTCTTGGCAACATGTCTCGGGACGAGCCGCTTCCGTGATGTTTCCACTTCTTCA
This sequence comes from Mesitornis unicolor, assembly GCF_000695765.1. Classification (NCBI taxonomy): domain Eukaryota; kingdom Metazoa; phylum Chordata; class Aves; order Mesitornithiformes; family Mesitornithidae; genus Mesitornis; species Mesitornis unicolor. The sequence continues at coordinate 10,788 of NW_010206862.1, forward strand.
CCCAGGGAGAAGCTCAGCATGAGGGATGGGATTATGAAACACTACATGGTTTGGAAGTCCCATCACTAGGCTTTGCATAAGGTGTTGCTAGTGTGTGCTTTTGAAGCCTGTAGTTTCTTTCCCAAATTTGCAAAGACTTGAGGGGTAGCCAGTGCTCCATCTTCTTCAGCAGGTAAAGATCCATTAAAATGCTTAGCCTGTCTCATATATAACATCTCCAAATCCAGTACTGTTTTGGCAGTCTCTGAATAGATGCCTAGGACAGAGATTGAGCTATTCCCTTGTACACTTTAAAAATGAGCTGCTCCAGAGCAAGGCGAAGAATTGATGACAGGGCCATGCAAGGAAGCCTATGTTAGCCCTCCCAGCACGTCATATATACCCTCTTGGGACTGACAGTCTAAAAATGGACAGTTTCCAGGCACAATAGCATCAAATTGGACAGAACAGACTGGGAGGCAACCCAAATGTCACCTGACTGGTTCATTAGATCCATGTATTTGTCCCCTCTTTGGTCAGATTTCTGATTTTAAGGTAACAGGAGAGATTTAGTGGGGGAGAAGTGTCCTGATCTTACTGCAGGCTTCGTGAAGGCACATTTATAAGGATGAAGAGTGAACTGAGCAGGGATGAGCGTGCTGTTACTTTATGAATTCTGAAAGGCTTATAAATCACTGCACCATGAGCCAGGCAAACTGTTTATTAGACATGCAAATCCCTTGGACAATGCTCTAAAAGCATAGAATACTTGGCAAATGCTCTATCACTTGTCCTGAAGAAGCTTGCAGCTGCAAGTTGTGAGAAAAATGTTTTGCAACTCCAGGGAAAGAATTGTCCCTTAGAAGTGAAAGACTATAATTGCAGAGGGAGGAAATATTAAAGTAGTCTGACCTAGCAGGAACTCAGGCTCCCAGTTTACTCATGTATTTGAAAAACAGGAGTGGCATTGAAGCAAAAATTGAGAGGTCTGCAGAAATCTTGGCCCTGATTAGTCTGTCTGTTCAGCTCTGCCTCAATGCATGGCTTTGTAAGATGCAAATAAATAATTAAAAATCATTATGGTAAGATGCATGGTGAAGATCCATGGTCCAGTGCTTGTCTATACAGGAACTATTTCAGTTTAATTGTTCAGACACTTTTTCCAGCACAACTCCAAATACAATCACTCTTAACCCAGTTCTGGTAAATAGCTGAAAGTGCAATAGTTATCAAAAAGGAACTAAATTATTTTAATTGCTGAACTTGTCTGATTTTCATGAGCCCTGTCTGCTTACCCACTTGACCTATCTGTCCAAAGATCTGTCAGACCTCTGTGCCATGACAACATTTGAGTTTACTGTTCAGTTCTAAAGAAAGTCTCCAAGATTCCTACAGATATTATTAAAAACAGAGGCTTAGTGAAACAGTGCCCTAGCAAAGACTCAGTCTGTCTGCACAGAGCTTTGTCAATGCTATTGGTCTCATATTCCCCCACCACATCTTTGTGGAAGAGGCTCTATCAGGGGACCCCAGCTGGCCACAGCTGCAGTGGGGCCAGGGTGCTCCTTGTCACCCAGCCCCAGCCCGTGGCTGCCCCCACGGTGCTGCTGCCATGGCTGGAACCTTGCATGCTGGGGGGTGGCCAGGGGGACCTGGCTGAGGGGCTGCAGCTGCTCGGGTGCTTGCAGGTGGAGCTGATGGCTGCTGGATGTGGGTTGTTGACAACCCAGAGGACAGCTTATTTTCAGCACAAGCAGTTCTAGTAGAGGTAATGATCATAAAGTGCTGTCCATCCAAAGACCTCCATAAAAAAATTAAAAAGAATATAATTATTTATCTATAATGTCAAAAAATGCAGCTTGTCAGATACAATTGACCTGTGTGAGGTGGGAAAAGGGAGCAGGTCTCCAATCTCCAGCCCCATGACATGAGCCAGGACAGGGCTGCTTTGTGCTGTGAAGAAATCACTCAGACTGGCAGGAGCAATTCCCTATTAGGAGGGTGCATCTCTCTGCAGCACCTGATATGGTTCACTATGAAACCAAAATACAGCATCAGATGGGTCATTAACCTTATTAAGTGTGACTGTTCCTGTCTCTCAGTTTCCTCTATATCTGCTCCATTAGTGGATTTCAAATCTGCTGGAGATAACTGCAGGGAGAAGTGCACTAGGTTTAGGGGAGGAATAATTTGATATATTATGAAGTATCCCACACTTTTGCAAAGCATGCTGGATGTAAGAGGAGACATCTGCTGTAGTTCTCTTTCCAGCATGAAAATTTTATAGAGCATGTATTGTGTATCAGAGCTTGATAGATAACTTTTTTTTTAAAGAATGAAGCTATTCTTCAATGTACCTCTTTTTTTCTTTTTTTTTTTTTTTTTTTAATTGCAAATGCTTTCTTTTAGAAAGGCCTGAAGCCATTCTGAGATGAGAAAGCATTGGTTGGTACAAATAAAAAACTCACAGTTTCTTTCTGCATGTATGTTTTTCTACAAAGAAAAAAATATCCATCACTAATGAGTAATGAAAGATGAACCTGAAATGAATCAGCGTATTTCTACTGAAGACCCAGATGGGCCGGAAGATCTGTTTAACGTACCCAGCAATGAAAGTGCCCATTGTCTCTGCACTCCAATGTTGACATAATATAATTTCCTTTAGTCTTTCAGGTCCTGGAAGTGCCAACATAAAAGTCAATATTTAACACTGTGTATGCATTGGAGTTCCCTTCCTGATTGGGCTTTACTGTCTTCTCTTTCTCCAGACTTGGTAAGGGCTCCTCAGGTGCCGTTGATATTATTGGAGAGCCCCCAAGAAAATGCTGGCCCCCATGTCAGTGTAATCACCCCTTTCAATCCATGTTCAGCAGAGTAAAAGAACTATACCACTTATTCAGACTTCTAAATACAAACATTAGTTTCACCCATGCTGTCACCGTGTCCTCCCAGTCCCCCCAGCACACCCGCTGAGCCATAATCCCATGACTTGGCCGAAAAGAGTGACCTTGGTTACTGCTAATGCCAAAGAGCTGTACAAAATGGTGACTTGCAGCCTAGCAGGGACATTGTGAACATACACAGAATCACAGAACGTTAGGGATTGGAAGGGACCTCAAAAGATCATCTAGTCCAATCAGTTAAATGATCACATGGATCCAGTATCAGTTAAAGCATTAAGATCTGTTGGAAAATCCAGTCCTTTTAATAACAAAAAGCACTTCAAAGGAAAACTGAACTAAGAATTTATGCTTTGAATTTAACCAAAATGCTAAATAAACGGAAAAAAACCCCATTTTCTGCACATTAACATATTCAAAGTAAGAACTGGCTCAACAAACAAGTAAAGGAGACCAAGGGCAGCTTTTTGACAGGTGACAGCTGAGGACTGCAGAGGTCTGGTCCAGCACATTATGTTCAGAGAAAGTTTCAAAATAAATAGGCTCAGCATTTTTTGGTTTAACAAAACTGTTAATGTTTATTTGCTTTACTGCAACCATGCTTCTGTTTACCTTTTTTTTTCTTGAGACACTAAAATGTATACTAGATACTAAGACAGTGAATAAAAATTTCTCACTTGTATTCAAAACAGAATTTTGCCGTAGCTGTGTCAGAGCCTTATTTTGCTATGTTGTTCATATAAATGTTTGGTGAAAGTATATTTCAGGATCTCAGAACAGATTTGTTTAACTTCTACAAATCTTGTCTTTCAAAAAAAAAATAAAATCAAGGCATTAGAATTGTATTTGCAAAGCAGAGCTTAATTTTTCTTCTCTTGAAACTTAAAATTGGTAGAAAATATACATTAAATAAATTTTTGTCTCTGCTATATCAAACATATTATATTTTGTATGTAGCATAAGTGAACCACCAGGCACATAAGGGAATGAATTGTGACTATCCAGCATTGAAAGGACTACATACAAAACTAATTTTTGAGCAAACAGACCATTCAATTTTTTAAAACGTTAGACCAATTTGTAAAATTAAATACTTACAGTTTGTCCTTAGTATTCACAAAAAGGAGCAAAAGCTAAATTAATCATTTGCGAGATTGTACTTTCAGCTAATTTTCTATTGTTCCTAGGGTAGTAGGACTTTGAATCCCCAGCCATGAATCAGTATTCACTTTATGTGACTGTTCAAGTAAGGAGAATCAGTCCTTGCCCAGAGTGCTTGGAAGTCTGAATTTCTGAGAGCTGATGTTACACAGGGATTGGACAGAGAGCTGGTGTTATAGGACTGGAAACAGGGGTTGAGAAGATAAGGAAACAATAAAAGCACATTTTGTCTTGAAAGCAGGACTCTAGAAACAGACAACTGGAGGACCTACAGTGAGTTACATGTTAACCCACATGAATATATTAACCCAAGGACTGGCTGTCGCGGGTCCTGAGGATGTTGAAAATCGGGGAAACAGCTGAGATTGGGCTCATGTGACCAGCTGGAACCAAAAGGTCATGCAAGAAGCTGTCCCTGAACAGGTTGATCCTAGTGGAGGTGTGTGAGGGTGTGGAGCAGATTTGTCTCTGGCTTATGCTTTCTGGACACACTTAATTTACTAATATAGATATGGCCTTTAATTCTTTCTGTGGGTGCCTGCCTGAACTGAGCTGAGTAATGACTGATGCTTTCCTGTGCATACTTGGGATTTTGCACACCTTCCAGGTCTGCCACTGCCTCTCCAGAGACCTTGCACACCTCTTCCCTAGCCCACCATTCTTCTTACTGCACTGAATAGCTGGTAGAATAACTTTTAGTCTCAGAAAAGATTTAGCCTATCTGTACAAAGGATTAATCTAGATTGACGGAAGTTTTCTTTTATCAAGTCAGCATGGCTGCTGTGTGCGTCCTGAGGAATGAAGTGACCTTCTGCTTTTCCTACTCAGAGGGTGTCAGTGACCTCTGTTCAAGAGTGCATAAGTTTTGTGTCAGCCAACCAGTTCTGTTATTTCAAGTTGTTTAATATAGCAATGGTTTCCAAAGTTGCTTTCAGCCCTACCACTCTTTTTCATCCCCTCCCCAGTCTTAATTGAAGTGGGCATGAACACAAGTGGGAAGGAAAAAGATTAGAAAAAGCAGTAGGAAGGAATGGGGACATCTCAAAGCAACCCAAAGATTGAAGATTAGACAGCTGGGAGACCAAGGGAACTCAGAGAAGAGAGTATAGAAGATAAAAGCTATGCATGGGAGAAACGTAAGGGACATTGAGGGCACTCATTGGAGAGGTCACACAGAGACCCAGATGGGTGACAAAGGAAATCCTAGGTAAACTCTCATGAGGCCTGGCTAGAGAGAATGAAAGATATGGCCTCAGGAAGGGAGGGATGTGAGTGAAGCTTACACAGGAATCAAAGAGGATAAAAGGCATAGCTGAGGAGTATGGAGTGATTGGAGGAGTTCACAAAATAGTGACCAGTCATGAGATAAGAAAAACTGATGAACAACGGAAACTGGTATTTTTCTTTTATCACAACTGGAGGAAAATAATTGATAAATAGTTTTCAATAGCCTCTTTCATCTAATACACTCTATTATGAAATTTTAGTTGTGGTGGAGAACATTTGAGTTGGGCAAACAATTTTTGCATTGAAACTTTGGACAATTTTGGCCAATATTTTAATGACATACCTTGGAGTGTATGTTGATGACTCCCTTCAGTGCATTCATTATTCACTCAATACATTTGCATGGATCAATTATCTGTAGTTGTGAACCTTGCTATTAAGTGATTTGAATAAATCTTCAGCTGAAGAAATCAGATGATTGTAAGATCTTTACCATTCAGTAAAAACCTGCAGCTCTCCAAGCTATGTACTAAATTAAAAAAAAAAAAGACCTGTAAAGGATTAGAAACAAAATTAAATTATAGCTCCAAATATATTTCTTGAAATATTTTGAGATTTGGAAGTAATTATTCAATATTTAAGCCAATACTTAGTATTTAAAACAATACAGATTTTAAAATCTGCTTTTGTACATATTTACATTTTGCACTTTGTAGTCATCAAATGTTAGCAGTAAGAAAATTTAAGAGCATGAATTTTTATCTGAAAGGTAACCAAAGATGGCAAGAAATTATTTGAGCAAAGGTCAGAATCTTCTTGTCTGTTTGATCAAAATTCTTTAAAATGTTTGCTTAAAAGATATTTGATTTTAAAATGTCACTCAGTTACAACAAAGAGGACTGCAACTGGTTTAAGTAGATCAGAAGTGATCAACCCAGCTCGATATTAAAGCATTCACATTCAGTTAGATAGGGAAACTGAGGGACAGGGTGGATGACGTATATGAGAGCAGAAGTTCTGTAGAAATGAGATACCTAAAAATAAAACTGAATTTGAATCCTGTGGCTCCACTGACATTTACAAATGCAGTCTTAATTGCCAATTTAAAAAAGGAATGGATGAGTGAAAAAATCCAGAGAAAAGGGGATCCATCAAGCACATTCAGCTGGGCCATGTGAACCTGGCTTTGCTGCTCTCCCAGTCTAGCTGGGTTGCTGTCTGCATGCACAGGCTGACTAATCTGCTGCCTGAGTGAGTTGCTGCTGCTGCTTGTGAGGCCATTTCTTACAATAATGGCTGACCTAAATACGTAGCATGGAACTTCACCTTAAATGTATATGGTAACTCTGTACAAGAAATGCATACTGAACATTTTGTAAGCCAGTACCTAAATCTGACATAATTTCATTTCACATCTCATCCCATTTTCCTTCACAGAGTACAATGAAATTAGATGTGTATTTATGCAATGAACATTACAGCACAGATTTATAAAGCAGATACTGTTAAAACTGATTGCTTTTCACTGTAGTAAAAAGTAGTTACTGAGGAGGTGGATAAAGGGGGGTGGAATAGTTATAATGTCATTATCTGGTATTATAAAGTTCTCTGACACAGGGTAGAAAGTTCTTAGACAGGTAAAACTGTCTATGCAGTAATACTACTGAGCAAATACATGTTTTGACTGCAGTGTTCATTATGTAGCCTGCTAGGTTTTAGATCAGGGTAATTAATTACTATTAAGGTGTCAGATATAGCATGGGTTCTCTTGATTTGGAGTCTATTTAGCATCTTCTCTATTACAATGCAAAAGTAATATATTTTACAGGTTAAATCACTGGAGACAAACTAATTACCCACCACCCATAGATTAATGGGTTGCAGGGTGAAATTACGATCAGTACCAGAAACAGATTTGGAAATGGGCCCTACCTCCTTTCTCTGTATGGATAATTGGTTCATAGGCTATATAGACAGTAGCTGCATGGTATTGTTACAGAAGGCTTCTGCAGCTCTTGTTCTCCACTCTCTCTATTGTAGACACCTTGGACATGCCTACAAAAGCTATAGTCACAGCTTCAAAGGCATTGTAGATATGGTTAAATCAAGGCTTAGACTTTTGCCTACATATCCCTTATCCTGGGGCTTGTGTTGGACCAGTTGCTGCAGAATTGCTTTAAGTGTTGCTGAAAAAGTAATGAACTTTCTTTAAAATGTCAACATCTTTATTTAGAATGTTTGAATTCAAAGAAACTTAAATAGCTTGCATCAGTATTTTGACAATGAAAGTTCAGATTTTAATTTTAAAATGGTTATTTTCAACTCAAGTAAGGGTTATTAAGAGATAGAAGAAAATAAATTAAATATCACAAGGTTGTTCAATAGTCTGAAAATGAACTAAATTTAGTCAAACAGAATGTCTCAGATTGACCCAAATTATTTTTTCCTTCTTTTAAAAATCCTTTCAAAGTTTTGTATTACATTGCCATGAGATATTCCTCCCACTTTTTTGTTGTTGTTGTTCAGTGCTCAGTTAAAAGACCAAAGACCTTTGATGTTCCCTAGGCTTTCCACCCTCCCTGACCTTATATACTTTTTAAATCTAAAAAGATCACAAACTGACAATGGTAAAATTATACAGCTGGAGGCTACAGTTAGCTATTGGTATTACAGACATCGTGATGGGCAAACAATGTATGTGAGGATCCATATACAGAAGGAACACAACCAAAGTCTCTTGAGTATCATATGCTCCTGGATTTTGTCATTCCCTCATATGCAGGTGGCAAGAACAGTGCAGGGCCACCTTACACTTCCAAAATTTGGAAGGATGAGAAAGCAGTGAAATCTGTGTATGATGGAAAAGGACTTGAGGGTAAAGGTATTTCCATAAGTAAAGGAGCAGCAAAAACCCCAAACAACCCAGGAGCTCCACAGAAACTGTTTTTGTGGGGATGAGTTTGTCTCACGAGTCTACACTAGGTTGTGCAAAGCTGATCCCACCTGCCGCCCAAGTCAATGGTGAGTCCCCGCTAGAGTAATCAGTGCTGCTTGTCTGCAGCTCTGGTGCCTGCTGTGCCTATGTGCACAGTGGGATTAGGTATTTCCTTTTGAGCGCCACTGAAAATTAATTCTCTGCTGGAGCCCTGAGGAGGAATAAATTTTGCCCTGCAGTTTGATTGCAGGGTACAGAAAAGCCCTAATTTCAGGCCACTCCCTGAGGGAGGAAATGGGATCTCTTCCCTCAGGTTGGCTCATGTTCATGTTGCACCCGCAAGGTTGCCAAAGTGGAAAAGAAACTGCAGGCTGGCACGTAACTACTAAATGATGCTGAACCTCTTAAGCAAGCACAAAACCCACCACATTGGAAGGGTTGTTTCTAGCAACTAATTTAATCTGTCTTCTAGTCTTGTAAACTGCACTGATGACCATCAAACTCCTCATGACCTTCTCACAGATTAAAACCCTGGGAAGGTAGGGCAAGTTGGAAGGCTGAGTTTATATTTTTTCCCCACAGTTAAAAGAGATTACTCCACTCCAAGGAGATAGTTCCTAGCTCTTCTGTGGAGAATATATTTGATATGAAAGAGCAGATGTTTTTATGCCATGTTTATAGCATAAGACTTAAATGCACTACTCCAGCTGTTTCAAATCTATATAGTCTATAAATATGGAATCACATAATCATTACGGTTGGAAAAGACCTCTAAGATAATCAACTCCAACTGTCAACCTAACATCACCATGCCCACTAAACCATGTCCTGAAGAGCCACACCTACACTTTTTTTTAACACCTCCAGGGATGGTGACTCCAGGAATTCCCTGGGCAGCCTGTTTCAATACTTGACTCTTTCAGCAAATATTTTTTTCTAATATCCAATCTAACCTCCCCCGGCACAACCTGAAGTCATTTCCTCTTGTCCTGTTGCTTGTTACTTGGGAGAAAAGACCAATACCCAGCTCAGTACAATCTCCTGTCAGGTAGCTGTAGAGAGCAATAAGGTCTCCCCTCAGCATCTTCTTCTCCAGACTAAAAAAACCCAGTTCCCTCAGCTGCTTCTCATAAGATTTATGCTCCAGACCCGTCACCAGCTTTGTTGCCCTTCTCTGGACATGCTCCAGAACCTCAATAGCCTTCTTGTAGTGAGGGGCCCAAAACTGAACACAGTATTCAAAGTGCAGCCTTACCAGTGCTGAGTACAGGGGGAAGGATCACTTCCCTACTCTTGCTGGCCACACTATTTCTGATACAAGTGAGGATACCATTGGCCTTCTTGGCCACCTGTATGCACTGCTGGCTCATGTTCAGTCGCTGTCAACCAACACCCCCAGGTCCTTTTCTGCCTGGCAGCTCTCCAGTCACTCTTCCCCAAGCCTGTAGTGCTGCATGTGGTTGTTGTGATCCAAGTGCAGGACTCAGCACTTGACCTTGTTGGAGCTCATACAATTGGCTTCAGCCCATTGATTCAGCCTGTCCAGGTCCCTCTGAAGAGCCTGTCTATCCTCAAGCAGATCAACACTACCACCCAGTTTGGTGTCATATCCAAACTTAGTGAGGGTGCACTAGATCCCCTCATCCAGATCATTGATCATAAAATCATAGAATGTGTTGGATTGTAAGGGACCTTTAAAGGTCATCTAGTCCAACCTCCCTGCAGTGAGCAGGGACATATAAAGATATAGAACAGAACTGGCGCCAAAACTGAGCCCTGAGGAACACCAGCCAATTGGATTTAATTCCATTCACCACAACTTCTGTGCTCAGCTGTCCAGCCAGATTTTGACTCAGCAAAGAGTAAAACTGTCCAAGCCATGAGCTGCCAGCTCATGAATGCTGTGGGAGACTGTGTCAAAGGCTTTACTGAAGTCCAGGTGGAGAACATCCACAGCTTTTCCTTCATCCACTAGGTGGGCCACCTGATCATAGAAAGAGATCAGGTTGGTCGGGCAGGACCTGACTTTCATAAATCCATGCTGTCTGGGCCTGATTCCCTGGTTGTCCTGCACATGCCATGTAAGAGCACTCAAGATGAACCACTCCATAATCTTCCCTGATACAGAGGTCAGGCTGACAGGTCTGTAGTTCCCTGGATCCTCATTCTGGTCCTTCTTGTAAATGGGTGTGACATTGGCAAGCCTCCAGTCATCTGGGATCTCCCCAGTTCAAACTGCTGGTAAATGACGGAGATTGGTTTGACAAGCTCTTCTGCCAGCTCCCTCAGTACTCTTGGATGGATCCTACCTGACCTCATAGACTTGTGGGTGTCCAGCTGGCATTGCAGGTCACTAACTGCTTCCTCCTGGATTATAGGGGGTTTATTCTGCTTTCTGTTCCTGTCTTCCAGCTCAGGGGCCTGAAGAGGATAGATGGTCTGACTAATAAAGACTGAGGTAAAGAAGGCATTAAGTACCTCAGCCTTTTCTTCATCCTTGGTAGCAATGTTCCCTCCCTTCCAATAAAAGATGGAGATTCTCCTTGGCTCTGTTTTTGTTGTTAAGGTATTTTTAAAAACATTTTCTGTTACCTCTTACAACAATGGCCAGATTTAGTTCTAGCTGGGCTTCTGTTTTTCTAATTTTCTCTCTGCATGACCTAACAAGATACTTGTACTCTTCTTGTGGTGCTTGCCCCTTCTTTCAAAAGTGGTATACTATCCTTTTTTTCCTCAGTTCCAGCAAAAGCCCTGCTTTTGGTTCTGGAGCTCCTTGGACTGCTGGAACTTCTGGATTGCTCCTTCGTTCTGGAGCAGGTTCTAGTCCACTTGATGGTTCTAGAGTGGATTTTAGCTCACTTCTTGGTTCTAGATCATGTTGTAGGTAGCTTGTTTGTTCTAGATAGGGTTCCAGGTCAGCGTATTATTTTAGAGCAAGTCTGAGGTCTGAGGTGGAGGGAGGTCCTAGAATCTAATTCAGTGGGCACTCCTGGTTTTTTTCATCTCACAAAGATTTATGGTACTTGCTGATAATAGCAGTTTTGCTTGAGTTCTTGCTTTGTTATTTTCTCAATATACTGTGCCTAGCAATAACCTGGAAATAAACATATATATTGCTTAGTCTGGATGACTGGCACTCTCAAACTCAAGGTTAAAAAAACCCAAAAGTCTTGTGGTTTTTTTGAAAATATTTTAATTATACAAGCCGCTAACATACTTCCAGGATAGCAGAGTAGTTCATACACTCGTGAGGTTTATTCCTACTCATATCAAAGCGACTAGGTTTTATCTAGGGTTTTCTTTCCCTCTCTAGAGGAGCTTCCCAGCTTTGTGAAGTGCTTAGGCATGTAACTTAGATCCCTAAGTTGAAGACATGCTTAAATTATCTGCTGAGCTGGGGACTGTGGAGAAGTGACTTTATAAGGGCCAGAAGAAATATTGAGGTGACACAGCGGCAGGACACAATCACTTCCACTAGTCATATAACACTGAGGATTTGTGTATTCGTGTCAGGCAACACAATGAGAATCTGAATGAGATGTCAGATGTGTATTAGCCTCTCCTACATTTACATGCTGTAGAGGCATGTTGATGAAGAGCAGTATATTTTGCCGTAACTTTAAAGACTGTTTGCTGTCATGTACTCACTGCCTGCTCAGTGGCTGAGGAACTGCTGAACTCCTTACAGCTAGCTTCCAGCCTTGCTCCAGGCATTTAATCAAAAATTATCTGGGAAATTTCAGCAAGCCACTCTGCACCACGTAGAAGTGAACTTGGTTAGAGAAAACCACTACAAATGAAGAGATGCTAATGAGGGTTTTGGGTTTAGGGTTTTCTTGTTTTGTTTGTTTGTTTGGTTGGTTTTTTGGTGCTTTCTGCTAAGGCAAATTTTTCTCCCCAGTGTGCACTTTTCATCACATTGTCCAGACTGTTTAAAATGAACAGGCAATGGACTTCCCACATGTCCCTCAGGAGGCTATTCCACAGTCTAATAGATCTGACCTTTCTATTTTTTTCCAGCTGACACTGAGCCAATGTTTTCTCTTTGGTACTTCAACCCAGTGCTGCTAGCTATGCCCCTCACTGAGTAGCCTCTTGGCTGTTTTATGCACTGAAAAGAATTAGAGTTTAATTATCCTCTTTCTTTCTCATTTAGCCATGTTAAACATACTTAAGTCCTATCATCACTTTCATGAGTTGCATTCAATCCTTTCAGATGTTTTAATTTCACTTTACTGACTTATTTCCCCTGAACTATGTTCCTTAAGTCATTCCCTGTTTCTAAACTTCCTCTCACCTTAAGTGCTGCTAACATCCATAACAGAGTATATGAGCTGTGGCATGGCCTGTGGTCACTACTTCAAGACAATACATGTCCTCGCTTCATTGCCTGTCACTGTAATATTGAGTATTGTGATAAAAAAGAAAGGCACTGTAATATATGGAGCCTAATGTACAATTGCTTAGACAGGATCCTGAATTGCTACTCCTAGCACAGACTGCTATTAACATCTCCCACATTACAATGACATTTTTAGTTATCTTTTCATTTCTGCACCATGCACTTGATTCTCAAAGAAGCTTGTTCTTTTCCTTTCTCTTGATATCAGCATTTAAAATCTTAGTTACCTGTCTTTCCTCCCATAAACTCGTGAGAAAATTCTAGATAGCTTTTCTTTTGTACAAGTGCAAGCAATGCTGTATCTGAAAATGGTTGACATGTCTCCAATAAGACTTGTGTTGCCCAAGCCTGACAGTCCACCTCACCAAGCAGCTGGCCTCTAAAGGTGGCCTAAACTGTCCTAATCTCCACTTTCCTGAAGTGCTGCTCTGTGGATGGCTGCCCATCATGGAATCTGCATTGCACTGTGGGAATAATCCCAAAGACTAACAAACCCTCCAGCTTCATTTATGAAAAGGACTGCCTTACTTTATGCTTTGTAATTGCATTTGTCAGGCCATAGGACAAAAAAATGCTTGTTTGCATTTTCAGTGCACCTTAGTCCACTGAAGGAGGCCATATCTGGAGAGAAAGAAGTGCCGATTCCAAGCCAAAATTTCTGTGCTTCCTGAAAACATCCATGTTAAATCTGCTGACAAATTAGCTTGTCACCCGGAGATCTCAGAGACATTCAGATTTAGACTGCAGCTGAGCAGAGGTGATGAAGGCCAACACTTTGGCCATAGACTGTCCCAGTTCCCTGCTGAATTTGAAGCAAAACTGCACAAATGCTTGTGCTGAGACGGTGTAGAGGGTGGTGCAGAGTAAGAAATTCACAGCTGCAGAAGGCCTCTAGAGGTGTGGCAGATGCCATCTAAACCAGATTAAACAGCCCTGCTGCTGAAGTGTAGACACTGAGAAATGGCTGTTTGTGGATGAAGTTTCATGAGTCTTCGGTGGTGCTCTCTCACTCCTCTTCCTTCTTATTTGTGTTAGGGCAGCACTCAGGACATGCTTGGCATTTTTCATGAGCAGGAAAAGAGATAGTTTAGCCAGTGATCAAAACCCTGGCTCTGAAGCCGCTGCAGAGCTCCTCAGCCTGGCTGCCATCCAGACAGAGCTGGAGCTGGCAGAGATGGGTGTAGTGGCATACCCTGCATCTCTGTACAAGAAGAGAGGGATGGAAGGCACCTTCCAGGATCAATGAAGCTGATTGAAAACATAATAGTGGTGGTGTTTCAGTGCAACATGACAATGAGTGCAAAGGAAGAAGGGAGGCAGCATTATTTAATGAGAATATTTTTTTATTTTAAGAGGCCAACATTTAAATAAGCCCAAAATGTAAGCCTTGAACATGGTGTCTGGAGATGCAGTGGAAAGACAGGAAGGGAGAAGCTTGAACTGCTGTTAACTGCACTTTTCTCTCTCCAAGCAGGAGATACTACCCCATTTCTAGAACTTCCCAGTGACTCAGTGCATTCAAGGCAGTACATTTCCACATTTCTAGTGCCTAACCAGCAGATAATTCAATATTCTGTGTCCCTTCCAGCCAAATAAAGTGATTTGTCTTCCCACCTAGCAGGGCCTAGCTGGCTTCGTGGCTGTGGGTGCTCTTGTAGTTGGGACTTATCCCTTTCACTGGAGCTCTGCAGCTGGAATGACTCCGTACAGGCACAGTCGTGCTTCTGTTTGCCTGCAGGCTGCTGTATTAGCCACCCTTCCAATGCCCTGATACCACTTTTTCTCAAACCTCCTGCAAACAGGCATCTCAGAGGGCTGAAACAGCTCAGCGGGTCAATACAATAGCAGGGAAAATAAAGGGCCTCAGATCCCCTGATGTGTGGTAATGCAATTACCAGCTGATCGAACAGCTGTATATCACTGAGGGCAAGAAGCAGGGGAGGCAACAGGCATCTTGTCACCAGCCTCTTGTCACAGCTGCTGGCTGACCCTCCTCACAGCAGAGCCTGTATTAGATGGGCTGGGTAGCCGGCAGGGTGTGAGGGTCCCTGCCTTTGACTGGACATTAAGCCTGCCCTTTGCAATTTGCCCTGAAACCCTTTTTTCAGCTTTTCCCTTTGTGGAAGTGTCAGAGGGGCAGACTGAGCGGTAAGTGAAATGGAAGGCAGGAGGGGCAGCCTCTGCAGTTGCTGGGGATGGGGGTCTTCTCTGGGAAAGTGAATTGCAGGGTGTCCATCAAAGCAGGACAGGCTGCAGGGCGTCTTGGGGACAAAGGTGACAGTGTCAGGGGTCAGCATTCAGTGCTATAAAATGTGACGCACCAGGAGACGCTGGGGAACATATCACACATTGTGTTTGTATCTTTGTCAGCTGATATCCTCCAGAAGGAACAGCTTGTTTAAATTAGTGATGGTCTTCACTGGCCATACTTGGAATAGCACAACAGTATGCTAGATCTATCTCGAAACACTTGACAGAGTGCAGGGCCACGTTGACTGGGGAGGAAAATCCCTTGCTGCTTCAGTGTACAGGGAGGTGGGAGGAGGGATTAGACAGCAGCCAGGGCTGGGGTCCTGGGTGCTGATGCTGAGGTCAACCCACCCCTCATCATGCAAGTGGGGAACCACTCACCCTACATGCTGTGAGCGATAAGGGAAAGAATAAATGCATTTAGGGGAGAAAGGGGACAAAATGCCTGTGAGAGCAGGAAAAACTGTTTGATTATAAAAGTGATGTGAGGGTAAAGCAATTCTGCTGGAGAAGCAGTTGTGCCCTATCTTTAGAGGAAAGTGTTGAGTGGAAGTGGCTGAAGATGAGTGGTGTCCTTCAAGCATTTAAACCTAAGATACAAAGATTGGGTTTCCTCAGTATCTTCAGTATGCCCTTGTTCCGCACTTCCCTGTATTTACTGTAGGAAATACCTCCAGTATCTCAAATAGTGAGGTTATCTGACTGCAAACACTTATTTAGTCATCTAAGTAACTTGCACAAGGGCAGAAAATAGGTAATTTAGGTCATATTGGTCCCTCAGTCCCAAAGGGACTGGTGTAGGTTTGCTGACAGATTCAGTACTGTGCACCTTCCAGTCCTGCGCGCTTACTCCTTCGCTCAAGATCCCAAGCACCACTAGGATTCACTGAAATCCTTTCCCTGCTCACTTCCTTTCTGCCCTGAGAAACTACTTTTAGAAGAGACCTAACCAACATTGCTTTTGAGTGGTTTCTACCTTCAGCCTTATCACACGACCCTTGAAATACCACCTTTTTGTTCCAAACCTCTTTACTACCAGGGCAAAAAGATGTCAGAAGTGCAGAAGAGTGGTTCAAAAAGCCGCATCTTCAGCAAAGTGTTTTTAGAAGCGCAGATGGCTTTAACCTGTAGCTAGCTGCTGAACACACAGACTTGGAGCGTAAAATCCCTGCAAGCCCCAGACATCAATCGGAGGAGGGCACACAAGTGGTGACTGTTGCCAATGCAGCTCTCCCAGGCAAACAGCTCACCATGGTATCCAGGATTGCTGGTGCAGCCATGGCCAAACACTTTGCTGTAAAGCCCTGGTGAGGAATAAGTGCAGCATTGACAGATGCCATTGTGGCAGGAATGTGTCCTAGCTTGTACATCAGCCAGGTTTAGGAAGATGACTACTTTATTCTGAGAAGTGTTGCCCCAACATAATGCTAGTTGTGGCATTAGAAGTATCTAATGAATCTAACAGCAGCATTGTTTGATCTGCACTTTTTAATAAGTAAGCAAGCATTGTGCTCAGAGTTGTCTGCAGCAAGACAAGTTGTAATGCCTATTTATTACAAATGTGTACAAAATGTCAATAACACACTATATCCACTAATAAAAAAGAGGAGAATCTTTCTGGTCTTACAAACAAATTGAGAACAAAGTATTTATTAAAAAATTAATGATTTAACAGTGCGGTTAAAATTCTGCCTTTTATTTTATAAACAAAATGCTCAGAGCAGTAACAGTTTACAGTTCAGGAAGGACACAGCTATCCCCTGTGCTGACAACCACTTAAGCTCTATTTAACTCGTGGAATTTAAGTAGTGCAGAAAGTACACTTGGCTAGCAATTGCTGTCTGCAAGCCTTTGTAAAAGAAAATGTATTTACTGCCAAAAATCAGTTTTCGGTAGGAAATTTCTTAGTATTCTGCAGAGTCATAGATTTTCCTCCTGTTCTGTAATTAGACATCAAAGGAAAGACTGTCATACAAATTAAAAGATACCGATTGAGATCCTTTGACAAAAGCAGCATGCGGTATATAAATAATTAGTCATATTTCTGTTTATTTTAATCTCATTAATCTACTGTTGAAAGCCATTGTTAAGCATGAAGTCTGACATTGGAAAAACTCCTATTAACTGTCACAGGCTCTGGGGTAGGCCCAGCACTTAACAGGTTGTATGGATGAAACAACTCCTGTGATCTGTATTACTCACATTTGTCCACAGCTAGATTGGACAGGTTATGTTTATTTTGCTTTATATGTGATGATTGGGTAAAAACAAATGGCTTTTACTATGCAGGAGGCTAGAGTAAAAACTTCATTATCCCGGACTTGTGATCTCTGCATTTACAGATTAGTATAGGGTATGCACATTGAGTGGAGAATTCAGGTAGACACTTGTCAGGGAAGAGATGCCAGTTAGGGCTGGAGACATGCAGTGCACGATCACTTCTCTCCTGTTTTCTTCCCCAGCTTTGCAATAGGAAATCCTGGATCAGGGAGGCGTAATGACTGGCTGGGTAACTGAGCTGGGCTGGCCACTGAACATATGACAGTAACTTACATTGCCTGAGGGATACTTGCTTCTGTAAGAGAGAGCTTGCACAAAGCGAGTGTCACTTCAGATCAAGCAGCAACAGGCTGCTTCAGAAAGGAGAGAGACAGCTCTAGGAGTGACACGTTCTGGGATGAATCTATGTGCGTGCTGGCAAAGGCCATCTCAGTACCTACCTGGCCACCTTTCCCACTCCCTAGGAAGAAATAAGTTCAAGTCAGTGGTAAAGGCTGAGATGGCAATCCAGGACCTCTATAGCCTAACCGTCGCTTTTTTGGGTTCTTTTGCTTAATCTTTGTTGGTACAGGAAGATCAACAGCAAAAGTGGTCAAGAACAAAGAAAACCATAACAGAAGGGACAGTGCTTAACTAGTAAGCAGGGGTGTAGTAACCGGATGCAGATAAAGTATTTTTAACATGACAGGCAGTGCATAAGTCCTAGGTATTGTTATCCAGACTGTCTTCCTTTTAAAAAGACTGTCTAACAAAGAAGTACAATAACCTACTTTGCTATGACATCAGTTAAAAGAATCCCAGCTGCATCACTGAAACCCTTCAGACGCTATTTTTTTGTTATTAGTATTTGGCATTGAATTGATGTCAGTTGTTCACATAGTTCAGTGCTTGGTGTTTGATGTATGTGGTTAAAAAAAAGAAAAACACAGAATAGTCTGTTCATTACTGACACTCCTACTCAGAAGATGGTAACAGAGGTTTTTTCCTGATACTTTGCCTTTCTTTCACCTTGTCACCTAACCAAGATCAACAGAACAAAGTTGAAATTAAATGTAGCAAAGGAAAGTTTCTGTTCTGCTTGATTTTTATGTAGTAAGACAATCTTAAACTCTCATGAAAAAAGTAAAACAGTACAAATATAAATGTGTTTGCTAAGTCACTCACAATTACAGAAAGTTGCTCCTATACACCCTTTGATATTTCTTGATGTTTCTTTATATTACAGTAGCAGTGGGAGACGAGAGCTCTGTTTTTATTTAGCCCTGAAGAAAAATCAACAAAAAAACTGGGCAAAGTGCATTCCTACTACAAATGCTTCTAATGCAAACCTCATTCAGGAGACAACTGATCAATGCGGCAGCAAGATGCAGGGTATTGAAACAGCTTACTTGCAGAAATCACATCCCCTTTTTAGACGGCATCCATACTCCTTACAGACATATTGACTGACCAGTTGTCAACAGTGGATTCTCCAGAGTGTTTGCTCATTTAAGAATTTCTCCATTTACCAGCACTTTAAAAAAAACAAAAGGATTTCAAAAGCTTACTTATTGTCCTGTCTCTTTGACACATTTTTCTATGCCAGACAGATTTGAAAAAAAACTAATACGATGAGCTCCTTGTATCTATGCATCCACAGAGCAATGCAGACAGGCTATATCAACACCAGAATCAGGTTCTCTTGGAGTGTTTTTGCTGTAAAAAATAGATAATTCTGAGAATGTGTTTTAAAATGAAATATTACTTCAGCCAGTTTCTTACCAGTAAAAATCTTTGAAAGAGGAGTGCTGCATATAGTATGCAGTAATTGCCAATTATTTCAACATGCTTTGTTCATCCAAGTCCAAAGACGAAATCTGCCATGGCTGATGTCTCTGTTTCTGAGGCAGTAAATGATGTTATTCCTATGCTGAGGATAAGAACCAGGATTCCACCTGTCAGCACTCATTTGCTGTGATTTTCCTGACGTACTGGGCAGTGTCTTAACACTTCAAGGACATGTGTCAACCACACCTGACTGTGCACATTAACAACTCTCTGGGAGCCATGGGAGAGCTGCCTTTCAGTTGACTCTGACCTGTCCCCAAGTGAGTACCTTCCAAAACGTAAGCTGGAGTACTCCACTCACCCTAGGTGTTTTGATCTGAGATGGTTATTCTGCATTGAGTTATACTCAACACATGCTCAAATAGCTCAGCTAACTCTGCAAATCAGGCCACTCTGTGATACCATCCTGCCCTTGGCTATATTTAACCAGTGTTTGCAGTCTCTAGGGATTTTATTAGCTGGATTTGAAGGTTGTGACTTTCTCAGGCATGAAGGTATGGTTTTTGTAAAACCAAGAGCTTTCTTGTGTTTGATGGCCTGAGGCACTTGGGTAGGTGTAAAAGCTTTAAATAATATCTTTGGCCTTGAGTTGCTGCAGGACAACTTTTACTCCCTGCTGTCTCCCCATGCCACTGCAATAACATACTGGCACCTCTGGCAAGGCCAAAAGAAGGCTGCCAAGAGCAAGGGATACACTGATTACAACCTGGCTTCAATCTGTGATGAGAGTATAATGAATCCTTGACAGTAGGGCAAAGCAGTACTTGAAGGTGCTGCTGGAACATGGTCACCCACCCTGCACATTGTGATCAGAGATGCCCAGAGGCATTTATTCCTCTTTGGTGAATTAACCCGGTTAGAGCAAGGATATGCTTTCAGGATGCGATCCTTATCCTGAGTAAGTCTTTAAGCATTCTTATAATAAAGGAGGTTTTACTCTGGCCTATGTAACAATGCAAATAAGGGAGGGCAAATGCAGTGGCTCCTCACCGAAGGAGGCCAGATGATGATCAGAAGCGACATTCATCCCATGGGCACATGTGAGAAACCAAGGGATTGATGCCTCTCTCCCACCTGGCCAAGCTTCTCTACACACATGCTGTGGCAGATGCACCCAGCCTACTAAAGACCCAAGAAAGACCCAACAAAGACAGTGATAAAGTTTCTGGCTCTGGTGGCGCCAGGACTGCCTCCCCCCTCACAGCTCATGTCTGGTCCACACAGTGGGGGGTCAAAGGCAGAAAAGTTGGGGTCCTCAGCCAATAGGGGGCTGACACGACCATATATTGACCACAGATCAGATTCGACCAGGGTATAAATGGGGCCCCGTCGGAGAACTCATTTGAGTTGGTCTTCCTCGGAGCAGCAGGTCTGCAGTCGGAGACTCTCTCCTTGAGTTGGGATGCCACTTAAGGTAACTTCTCGAGGCTGAGAGCCCTCCCTTTTTAGATGAGTGAGTGAGTGCACATTTTGGATCGTTTGGCCTAAAACTTAAGAATTCTTAACTCAGTTGTGTCTGGTAATACTCCCAACCAGCCTATTGAACCTGTATTTGTTAAAAGTCAGTGGAATGTTGTTTTGGAGAATGAAGTTTTGTCTGCTTAATTTCAGTTGCAGATTAAAGCTTGTTTGAGTTCATTATTTGTGTGCGTGTAGCCATTTTGGTGTGATTCCATGACACATGCATACATATATCTCGTGTTATTTTTACTATGAGTTGAAAATAGTAGGTCAAAATGCATAAAAAATTGTCAATTACACTTCGATATTTGAACTGGGCTTGTGACTCCAATACCTGTTCAACCCTAGGCTTAGTTTACGAGCTGGTTTCCAACCTGTAGTTCAGGTTCCTATTTGGTGCCAGGGTGGCCTTTCAAGAGCTGAGACTCATTGATGGTCTTTATATTTCAGTCTGCATTTGCACAAAGAGAAGGCAAAAAGCACAGCATAGAAGCACAAAAGTTGAGACGATCTTTTGTACTTTCAGAGGGAGTGGAAGTTGAAACAATTTACAGCAAGAGGTGACTCACTGGGATTTTCAGAACTGGTCCGCATAGGTGGGTGCAAACAGGTCCAAGTTCCTTTGCTCTGACTGCGTCTGGTTCAGAAATCATGGAGCTGTGATAATGCTGTGCTCGAGTTGACTTGCCTCGCTGAGAAGCTAATACAGTTGTGTGGCTTTCGAACCAAAGCTGGCTTATGGCCAGCCAGCCTGGAGCACAGGCAGAGTGAGCTCATGTCTGCCTGCACCCACCCCACAGATGGAGTCGTAAAGGCTGTGTTTAACATAACTGCAAGGATACCATTTCTATGTATCCCAGGCCTTAACGAGCATCACACTTATGAACCAGAGCTTTGGGTTTGCCTTGACCAGAAAGAACAAGTAGGATATCACAGGGAACATGAGGTGAAGGCAGTGGAGGAAAAGAGTACATCTGAATTTCTGAAGGGCTTTGAAAACCTGGGGTAAACTCCTTACTGGATGACAGTGGTACCTAGCAGCAGATACAATTTCATTGAAGATTTAAATGTTCTGAATTTTTTCAAAATTAACTCTAAATGAGTCTCAAAATTGTTTTGTTTTCTTCTAGTATCTTCTGCTTTTGTTTCTTTATCTCATGCCAAAGCTAGGGGTTTTAACTGGAGTTTCAGACATTTCAAAATCTGTCTCTTAAGTCTTTAGAAAATCAATCTGGTTAGATAGAGCCTATTTATATACACCCAGACAGCAATTCCAGCTTCTTATAGTTCTAACATCACAAAAAAGAAATTCAAAGGAATGATTACTTTCCATATTGTGCTAGTTTTAATAAAACAGCCAAAGAAAAAATTGACATCTGTTTCCTAGCACTTTTTCTGTTATTTAACCATAATCTCTTTTGAAATCATTAATTTCCCCTCAAAATACTGAAGTGTGATTAGGTTGTGAAATCTGAATCCAATTAAAGTTCCTGTGGTTGAAGCATGCATCACTGTCATGAGGCCACCAATCAGATTTTTAAAAAAATGAATGTTTAAAAATGTTATCAATTTACTGTCAAATTTTAATCTACTTAGACTCAGTACATTAGCCTTGTAAATATACAGATATTCCTTAAAACCTCTTCTCAGTGGGAAAATGAAGTTGATTTCAAAAGAGAAAAACAATAAAGTTATAATTTCATAATGAATTCTACTTTAAAATTACCAAAACATTAATAAAGCAATAGCATTGCCTCAGTTTGGACACAGGCACCTAGAAGTGTCCTCTTGAAGGGTAAGGAGCGTCACACTACTCCTGTGGAGACTGACAAGAAGATGCAAAATGGCTTAAGGGTATGATGCTGCTGCCTGCATGAGAGTTCTGAGATTCAGACCAAATTGAAAAATGGGGAATCCTGGTTTTGAAGGATTTCTGAGGTGCTTTGGCCCAGATGAGAAATCAATGAATTTTGATTGCAAATATTCCCCCATATCTCCCTTGTTTCAAGGTAGGTTTTCACCCTTGCTGTCAGATCTTCTAGTTGCTTAAAATTTCTGGCTCTGCAATCTGGTTGAATGATGGCTTCTAATAGTCATAATGTAAAAGACACTAATGAGTGTATAGACAGTCCTAATGTGTCACACCTGTGGTCCAATATTTTTGTCTGGGATGCTGGCCAGTGTTTGAATCAACATGTAACAAATGTCTCTGAAATTATACAGTTTGGTCATAGAAGACATTTCAGCATGGCAATTGAAGTGGCAATTCTCTTGCGCTATGAAAAGCAACATCCTTAACCCCATGGCACATTCTATTCCATTTAATGCAGACAAACTTCATCCTTATGAATATTAATATTCTTTTCTGAACTCTGTTAAAGCTTTGAACACTCAATGAGGCCTTGAAGTAGCGAGTATCTGTAGTAGGTATTTTCTAGGGAGTCCAGTCAATTTGCATACTGGTTTTTTAGGTCTTTTCAGTCTAGATTTACATATGAATGGCAAGCACATATAGAAGTGGTTCGGAACCACTCATTTTTTTTCATTACCTCTATCGTGTCCACTATGTATCTCCGAAAACTAAAGACTCTCATACTCATATCTTGGCCAGTCTCTTAATTTGCTCCCAAAAAAGCTTTCAAAAGCTTTTTTGAGATGCTGAACAGAACAGGATGTTCTCAGTGCTTCTGTTCTTACAATAGTAGCATGTTTTCAGCATTGTATTGTGGCAACATAGTATTTTATTTATTAACCAGACTGCAGTTTAGGACTGATTAGAGACGCTGTTCCTATGAGTATTGGAACAGGTTTCCAACCTCTTCATCCTCCCACATTAACTGGATTTTAGCAGAGCTAGCTATGACTCTACCATGCAGCTGGTATTAAAATAAATACTTTATCCAACTGTATGAAAAGAATGTAGCTCGTTATCTATCCACACATCATCAGGAATAACCTTTACACCAAAGGATTAGAATGACTTTCTGAAGTCAATCTCATGCGTTTCAAAGGCTGGACTTGTTTGTGTTTCTGAGACCTGTCTGAGGAATAGTTAGCAAATTCAGTGTGTTCCACTGTATATATATACATATGTCAATACCTCCTTCAGGCAGTTGTGATGAGTGGTATAGGTCATAACAAGCACCTTACATTTCAGATCAGCCATAAGATTTCACAGGAATAATAGCAGGTCTTCATTGTCTTTTTCTGAGTTAAGCCAGGATTTGGTTCTGGGTGTTGGAACAGGACAAGAGGATGGCAGATCAGCAACCTTTAAGAAGGTCTGTTATTAACTACAGAGAGCAGTTGAGGCTGCCTAGAAAGGTATGGCTCATTTGCAGATTGGTCTGGGGTATACACTGGAGAACTGAATTTGACCCTATGTACATGGATAACACCATTACCATGGAAGAACAGCAGCAAACAGGCACCAATACAGAGGAAACAGCTCCTAGATGGGGAGCTTCAGCATATCCCAAAAGTTTTGTCAGTGACAGGAAGAGCCTCCATTCAATATGACTTAAAAAATCATGCTTTTGTGGGTTGCTATAGTAGCTGAGCTCCCAACAGGCACCATGAGCAACTAAGAGTTAAAGGCTGACAATACACTCAAGGCCAGTCTTTGAAGATTAAGATTAGACAGCAGCTGCCTTGCAAAGAATACAAACAGCAGAGAGTGCCTCTGGAAGCATGTCACTTCTGCTGGCACACCTTCTGCTCTGCGCCCAGGCAGCTCCTGGGACACTACCAAGGAGCCACCTCAGAGCCTTGAACAACCCTGTTAAACCAATGACATAAGTTAGACTTCCTCTAGAAATTTTGCCCTTGTAAAGCCTGTCTTAATTGTAAAGAAGGTGTGACCGTGCTGCTGCAGTGGTTAACACTGTAACTGGGAAACTGTGAAGTCTCATTTGTTCGTGGGATAGTGTCATACAGGACATTGAAAAAAGGCATTTAAATGGTGAAAAAATTTCTAGGAGACATCTATATGTATGAGGCCTTTTCTTCTTATCTCCAATCATAAGTGACCCAATGTTTCAACAAGATGACCAAAATTAACATGTATTAACATGTAACATTTAAAAAAGAGTATGGTTACAGAGGATTAACAGGGCACTTAGGATGTACTTAAGGTTTTTATGAGTAACTTCATTTTCCTCTGTACCACTGAAGGAAAGGTTGCAACTGCATTTTTGAGTACCTAAGAGCTGCATGGAAAGCGACATGTCTCTCTATTGCTTTTTCACCCTAGATGAATAAATCAGGTCCAACATTATAACTGCCACCAGTCCAGCCAAATATCAATATTACATGGTAACTTTTAGAGAAATGCTATTAGGATTGACGTGGGCAGAAATGACAAAATAGAATAGACTAGACAACAGCTATTTTCTCTGGCATCACAAAAAAGTGAATTTTGTGCCTGATTTCTTGTTGAAAAAAGCTTATGTCATGTCTGGTAACGAAGTATGGAGCTACCACATTACTAGATTAAGCACCTGAGCTTTCAAAGTTGTTTTCAGTAGGAAACCTGGAGTTAAAAGAGCTGAAATGGAGGATATGCCACTGTAACCATCAGAGAGCTACAGAATATAAAACCATTTCAGTCCCAAGTTCCCATATGTGGGTTTATGAAGTGAGGGACAAAAGTGACAAAGACAAGGAATGGACAGCAGGGGAAGAAGCATGATCTTGAAAGGAATGGGCAGAGCCACAACATGGTTCAGCAGACACTCAAAAGGAATGAGTAGTTTAAGGCATACTTTAGGGATGGTACCATAAAAATCACATAAAAAGCAGTACTGGGCCAGATGTCCGTATCTCTTGTGTGATCAACAGGAGCCATGAACACAGGTAAGAAGATTACAAGCATCTGCAGTTTGCCTCCTTCTGTCCCCTGCCTCCAGCTATTTTAATCTCAGGCACTTCCTAGGTTTAATTCCCAGCATCCTCCCAAGCTGTTCATCCCACAAACTCCTGAGAACCAGGGAACTTGGACAACTACAGAGGCATATTTTCCTTTAGTTCTTCCTTAATATTTATTTGCCTGTCTTAAGTTATAATCACAGGTATCGTTTGAAGTTTGGTTTAATAAATGTCATATTCTGCTTTGGTTTTGTTCATGTACTATAACATCTACAACTAACACTAGTTAAATATAGATATGTATATGTACTTATGGATGTAGAATCACAGAATCACAGAATGGCTTGGGTTGGAAGGGATCTTAAAGATCATCTAGTTCAACCCCCCTCCCATGGGTAGGAACACCTCCCACTAGACCAGGTTGCCCAAAGCCCTTTCCAACCTGGTCTTGAATAACATATAATATATGCTATGAAGTAACTAATTTTAAAATGCCATTAAATAAAGTTCCTTGAACAGCCTATTACTGAGCTTAAAAAAATCAGAAGAAAAAACCAAATAATATTCAAATCAGGACTCAAACTAAACAGAGCCGAAGATGTCAGAAATCTTATCCTGAACATATGCTTCTCTGAAAGCATACAGCTGGGAATACTCAGAGAATGCCAACTAAAATTAGTGCTATTTGTATAATGGAATATTGAATACATTTACATTACGGATGATTACTATTGTTACAGAATGCAAGTAATCATGTTAACTTCAATAACATCCACTAGCATAGTCCTGTATAAGGGAGGATTTTCATTTCCTTAGAAGAGTGAATCCATTGATTTTCCAGGTTTGCTTTCCACTATTAAGAAAACAAAGTTTTATAAGACCCTCAGCATATCTTTTTTCTTACACTGATTTGGTCTTTTCTGCAGGAGGGGAAGATGTGACACATTTAAAAAACCCTTTCTTTCCATATTCCCATTAATGAATAAAAAATTAACTTTGTGGATTAAATCTACAGACACTAGGCAAAGAAACATAGGTCATCTCATTTTAGAATATGAGTACTTCAGTTCAAAGTGTCTTCTTCCTGAGTGGATTCAACAAGGTTACAAAGTAATGGAGCATTTGTGTTCAAAGTCTCTTCTCTTAGGAAAACCATGTCTCTAGGGATACTTGATGGTATTTGGAAGAAATGTAATGTCAACGAGCAAAATTTCAGCAAAGCAATTTGGCAGAAAAAGATTGCTAAGAGTTTGCACATGAAATGGCCAGGAAATGTCACCAAGAGACAAAACCGGAGTATTATCCATGGGTTCATGTGTGCCGATTCATCAGAAAAATCTCCCTGTTACATTATAAAATACTTATGAATTGAACACAGTGCCCCTTTCCAGAAGTTGTACTTAGTCAAATGAAAGCAATTAGAATAAACATTAAAAATTTTATAGTCTTTCTGAACAAGAAGAACCCATTTTTCTACAAACAAAATGCAACAGTATACTGACATGAACAGCAGCAAGTTAAAATTTTGTGGCATCTCTGGTCACTGATTAAATTCTCATCTGAAAGGTGTTGGGTCAGCAGTAAATGGGGCCATTTGCAATCCATTGGGAGAACCAATGTCAACGTCACATTAAGAAAGAAGAGCAGGCAAAGAAACAGTTGCAGAGATCAGCTGAAGAAGGCTTACTAGAACTATATAAAGAATGGCTCATTTATAATGCATGAAACCCCTTGGCCTTCATTAAAGAACTAGTATGCCGTCTTGGATACTGTCTTACCTCACCCCAAAGTTCTTGGTTCTGGAAGATGTCCAGATGAAGGCTGTAATACTATGTAAGAATAAAAGGGAATGTGATAATGGCTTTGAGGTTGTTACTTGCTCAGCCTATGGGATGTGTAAAGTGAATCCAGTTAGGATATACAAGCACCTGTGAGAGAAGTGAGCACTAAAGTGTCCTGAAAGTTACATCAGGTGCTACCACCGCAAAGCCCACAGTGCGTATGTGTGTGCAGTCAGCAGTGAAGGTCACCTAGGATGGAGGAATCTGCTGTGACAGAAAAACAAGACCAGGATAAGAGATGGTCCTCAGGCAGAGTCTATGCTCTGGGGCATGCAACAGGGATGTGTATTAAAAAGCAATTGCTGGCTGTTACATGCATTCCTGTGGAAGTGTTTTGAGGTGAAAAACCCTGGGGAACATCTGGTTAGCCAGTTGGCTTTGCAGCCTGACTGGTCATTGCAAGGTAGAGGGTAAAAAGACAAAAAGAAAATGTGGATGCTTACTGTTTTGAGCCAAATCTGCAAATCCTTATTCAGGTAAAGTCAAAAGAGGTCAAAACTGAATCTGTATAAGACTCAGGGAAGAATGTCATGACTCAAGGCCTGACCCAAAGCCAACTGAAGCCTGTGGGTTATGGACTGGATGTGCTGTTGGAAGCAGCAAATGGGACATTACTATGTCCATTAGGGTTGCAGAAACTTTGAATATCAGACTAGAAGAAATATCTTAGCTCATCACTTCCCACTGCCTTTCTATCATAGTCAGCCATGAAATATAATTCCATCTATAAGTGCACCAAAAGAGTTTTTGTGCTGCTTTGGTAACTTCATTGCTATGTACAATATGAAATCAGTTTAGCTATCCAGAGGGGTGATGGAGAGGGAGATAAGCTGATTTAGAAAAAAAGGCCAGGCAGTTACAGACAAAGACTGTAGTTAATGAAGAAGGTGTTCAATTGGTTATTGAGAATAATAGTTCATCTTCCAAGTGACTCTGCATGGACATTGCACTGAATGCATGGAATTTTCTGGAAATTTCTGTACAACAATGTACACAGGACAAAAGTCAGGATTGGAGTTAAATTCTTACACTAACAAGCTGAAACTAATGTAACTAGAAATGTAATCATCTATGAATGCAGAGGATCTTGTACAAGAAGCTGTTAAGCTTCTAAAAAAACCAAACATTAAAATCAATTGCTAAACTGCAGGCCTGGAGAGCAGTGAATCTGAAATTGAAATTTGTGGAGTCGTTGGAGCAGTAATAGACTGATGAGCCTTCAGTGGGAGGTGAGCTATTTTAAGTAGCTGCTATAAAACCACCTAGATGAAAATTAGGTGATTATAGAAACAGTGCTGATTTATGCCAAAGGAAAACCTTGCTTCCAACTATAAGGATTCATTAAAGTGTCAACAAATTAGTAGGTAAAGAAGCACTGGTAGATATAATTATTCAGACTTTTCTTGAAGTCCCTCAAAGAGGCTATTAAAGAAAAATAGACACCTAGAAGGTGAAAGGTAATGTTCTGCTTTGCAGTGGAATTGTACTGGTAGACAGCACACACAAAGGATAAAGAGTCAGCTTTCATCTAGAAATGAGGTTAATAGTGAAGTGTCTGCAATGTATCTGCAGGGACTGAGGCTGTTTATTAATAATCTGATGGCAGGGCAAATTACCAAAATCTGCAGATGATGCTAAGTGATTTAGATTGGTCAGGGATTAAGACATGCAAACATGACAAAACTAAGCCATCAGGCAATGTATTGCGAGTTTGATTCTTGTTATGGCTTTCTTTTTCTTTCTTTTTTTTTTTTTGCTATAAGCAAGAGCAAAGTCATAAGCATTAAAAGAAATAATGAAATTCCTTGCAGCACCAGACTGTATTCTAAACAAAGTGATACCAGTTCAGAGCAAGATGTGCAAGTTATTGTAGATAGTCCAGAAGAAACCCTTGCTTAACACTGTCAAAAGCAAAAGGGTTTTAATGGTATTAAGAAAGAGGCAGCAAGAATGAGGCAGAATGCTACAAGGTTGTCTCAGTCTTTATCACTCTCACTTTTAATAATGTTTACAGTTGCAGTTGGTCAGTCCTCATCAGGATGTAGCCAGGGAAGAAAATCAGTTCCTCCTAAACAGCAACAGATACGATCTCCAACAAGGAAATATTTCCAAATACTAAGGAAGATCAATGAAGGCATTAATAAGAAGGAACAGAAGCTGAGAGGCTCATGAGAAATAAAGGAATGCTCATCAGTTTTTATACAGCTTTAGCACAAGAAAGAGAAGTATCTGGTAAAGAGTAATGGCTCTGAAACAGAAAAATAGCTATGCATGCACGGTATGTAATGAACTTGAAGAATTTGCTGCAGAAAATGTTGTTAAGGCAAATAGTTCAGGAAGACTGCCAAACTGACTAAGAAGTGTACCATCGATACTCAGAAGAGATGGATGAAGATTTGGAAAGAACTGCATTTTTACAGCAGTGCTGACTCTGAAACAAGAGTTAACCACCATGCTAACTGCTGTCTCGGGCTAGGAAAATTATTTCCACTGTAAAGCTTTTCCATATCCTTGTATAATACATAGTTATGGCTGCAGTAGGGAACACATTTTGTTATAGACCTTTATTGGACTTCTTTTCTCCTCCATTAAAACAATCAGTGGCCTGCAGTACCTTCCAGTCTTGAAGATCTATATTTTTATTTCATTATTTCGGAAACAATGCAAGGCAGAAATTGACCCTCACCAGTGTACAAAGCTCTACAATAAATATGCTGTCTGAATGGCAGTCAAGCTGTCATCTTATTCCTAGTAAGAGGTAATATTGGAAAAACTGAATGGTACTTAATATGGGAACATAATTTCTACAGTGTTATTAGAATCAGTAACTTAGAATTAAATGAGTAGGAAAAGAAATACAGAGAAGCTTCAAAGAGAAATAGAATAGAAGATTGTATATGTGCTGAAGACACAAAATGAATATAAAGGTCAACAGGATGAAGGCGAGACATTTGGAAATTAAGAAACATCTTGTAATAATGGATTATCACAAATTCCCATTGACAATCCAGTTAGCTGTTCATTCCACCTTCCTTCTGCTTCTTTATGCTTCTTCTACCACTGCCTGGTGGTTTATGTGCACATTCAGATGCCAGTCATATTTTGTAGATCTTGCATATAAAATAAATGCCATTGTTGTCACACTCAAATGTATTTTTCTGCCCATTATCTCTGTCTGAACATATCACTGACTTACAGAAACTGAATCTAAACTCCTGTCTTCTTAACATAACAGGCCTACCTTAAGGATATACCTTTATCAGAATATATGGAGAAATTTAAAATCAAAGTGTTACTCATTATTTCTGTATAAATTGTACTGAATTTCACAATCCAACCCTGGTGTCTTTGGAGAGATGTCGAGGGGAATAATGAGAATATACAGTACCATTCCAGGTAATTCTTGTGGTGGACTTCTGTTCAGAAACCCTTTCTCCATGGCTGTGCACCCCAGCAGGAGAGGCTGCTCTGGATGGATCAACCCACCTGCCAGCCTCCATCACTGTTCCACAGCCTGGCAAGTCTCCTGGACAAAGCCTATGCCTGGTGTGAGAATGGGGCAGCCCCAGGGCCTTGCAGGACTTTGCCTCCTCTCCTTGCTCTCTGAGCAAGTCTCTGCTGAGCTGGACTCCTTTTCCTTTCCTCCCCCTTCCCTGCCACCCCAGTTTCACAGCCCCAGGGCTGAACAGTTCTCATTATCACAGAGGGACTCACAGAGGCTGCTGGGCAGTACTGGAGTGTGAAAAATCAATGCAGCCCTCCCTGCTCATTAAAGGCTGCCCTGCGGGTGCTGGCCCCACTGACCCAGGCTGGTTATCACCCTGCCTTCCCCCACTGCCACTAAAGGACTTGCACCCCTTCATGAGGGGGGCACCCAGGATGATCCATGGGCAAGGCTAATCATGGCACAGGATGGAAAATTATTAACAGATTTGGCCCTATTCGAAGTGAAAAACACACTTGTCAGCTTGCCACTCCTCACCAGGATGACAGGCACCCTCTTGCCTCACAGAAAGGTTTTGTGCTTTTAAAGCAACTGACCCCAAACTATTTACAAACAGCCACCTATTTCACCATGTTTTCTCAGACAAGCCCACCCTACACCAAATGTAACAAAAGGCATCCTGTGCTGTGTCTGCTCCTTTTGAAGGTCATGCAGCACCACTGCAGAAGAGGAATCAGATACTCTTTGTTTCACCCTAGTGTCATCCACCCTCATTTATGGAAGTGGAGGCTATACCTAGAGAGGGGCACTGTGGTTTCCATTCTGCAGGCAGAGACCTGGCAGTGAGATGACTTTCTTAAGGTGATACAGCCCGTGGGGCAGAGCTAAGGCTGCAAACTAGATGCCTGACGCCCAGAGCTACCTGGGACTAAGTGCGAGAGAGGGGTAAGGGATGGACCCTGGGCTCCTGCTGCTGAGCAGGAGCTGTGTTGTCCTCCTCATCACTTGGCATTCAGAGCAGGGGAAGAAGAAGCCTCTGTATGCCAGTATGAAGATTCATTACCTTGTCTTTTTTTTTATTATGTTTTTTAATTCATACAATGCAGTATCAGTACCATTTATAGGTATTTACAGACCAGATTGGGCATTTATAAACCGAACAGGGGGAGATTTATAAACTGAAGTGCATGCTACTCTGCTCTCAAGGTACAGTAATGAAGGTGGGCAGGCAGGGAGAAGAAGATAAAGACATTTATACAGAGATAAACAACTCTGACTAAATAACCTGGCAAATAAGGGAATGTTTCCTAGTGCCTAGGTGAAAGTGGTCACCCCTTGCCATGTCCCTCTCCCTTCCTAGGGCAAGGCCAGGGCACACCTCGCCTCCCTTTATTCTTTCCCTCTTCTCTGTCACACCTCCCCACCTGTGCTTGGGATGCAAGGGGATGGCAGCACCCTCCAAACTGTCCTCAGATCTGAGCAGCCAGTAGCCCAGGACCTCATGGTGGACCACAGCAAGCCCCCTGCCCTCGATCAAGTTAAGGTGGTTGCAAATCAGCAGAACTCTGAACAGGAACAATGCACTCATTTTCCATTACTTAGGGCTGTTTCCCTGCTTTCTAAAATCTAAATGGAGAGGACACTGTGGGATTCCTGAGCGAAATACAGTTTTGAGAGGTTGTGCTCATTCCTCATTACACCTATTTAGATGCCAGACAGCCAGACGGGTTCAAATGACACCCACAGAGCCATCACTAGGGAATCTGGGTGTGGCAAGGAGCAAGATCCAGCTTCCAGACTTCAGCTGGGTTTTAATGCTTTAATGACCATTAAAGGAGGTAGGGTCATATACTGAACTGGGGTAAATTAGAGCAGTTCTGCATATTTCTAAAAAGTTAGGACAATTTGTACTGTCTATCTGGTTTTTTACTAGCTGAAGTTGTAAGGTGGAGTTGTAATTCAATAAAAAGAACATTAATTTTGCTGTTGAGTTCAATGGGATCGCATCTTGAAGACTTTAAAGCAGCCAAGTAGCACAGAATTTATTTCAATGCACCATTTTCTTCTTTCTAAGGACATTTTGTTTCTCTGATGTTATATTTGAAGTGTTAGAAGAAACCTGCAGGGAGCTGAAATATTGAAGTTTAGAATTTGGTGTATTTTGACCTTGTCATGATGACAGAAAAGTCACATTGAGGAAAATCAGTAGAATTCTGCAACCCCAAAGAAAACTAAATCACTTTTCTAAGTTAAAGGCACCAAGTGCACAAGTCTGGCTCTTCTGGCAACATTTCCAGGGAGAAGACTCTCAAGTGGACTACCATCACAGAGAATCAGAGTTCTTCCCTGAAATACCAAAGATTACAATTTCCTTTTGTGTTAAAAACTGGCTACCACTGAGGCTCTGGAGAGAGTTAAGCTGAACCTAGCTGATCAATACACAAAGCTTAAGCAACCATGTTTTCTTCTGGGTGGGGCAAATTCTTCGATCCATCGTTGTTCAGCTTCATTCTTCAGTGAATTAACACCTCAAATGACTATTCAGGTCACATAGGTTCAAGTCGCTAAGGCAGAAGCAGCTTAGCCTCTTGAGGACTATCGGGCATCAGGAAAGGTAAATAAAGGGGTTTGTTTAATGTTTAAAAGAGCATACTAATGCACAATTAGCCAGGGGATTTGGGAGTAGTGTTTAAATCCACAAAAAAAGCAAAGCTTCAAACGCTTAGCAAACTCTGCCATCCAGGCGCTGTGTTTTGGATTAACACCACAGTACACATCTTAGAAAGGCAGAGTTGATGGTGACTGGTAACTCATGATTTGCAACAGCTCCTGATGGGAAGTGGTTAAAAAAAGGTTGCAGGTGTCTTGAAAAGAGGTTAGATAATCTTAAAGTTTGCAGGTCAAGGAAACATCCAGACGAAAGTATTTGCCCCAAACTTCAGACTTGGACTGACTTTAGACCATCATGGCTGCGATGTTGCTCTCTTTAATATAGATGATGTGGGAAGAAACCCTGAGTCATCTGGTGCAATGAAATCAATACTTTCCTGCAATACTTTGGGTGCTGTTAAGCTCTTCAGAAAGAGTAAACCGTATTTTAAAGAAAGTGGCTCTTAGTTATTTCATTTCTTTCTTACAGTGGCTCGAGAAAGAATCCAGACAGTTATGCTGTATGTTGGTCACAGCATCCCTGCTGTAAATAAATAAATGGAAAAGAAGAAAACATAACTTTAGAGAAACAGCTTATTTCTGAGCCGTTTCTGAGCCTCTGGAAGCAAGGCAGAAAATTCAGACCATACCCTTACTACTGAAATGAAAAGCAGAAGGGGAAAAAAAAAAGATGGCTCATGCATTTCAAAAAACTAGCTATATTCTAAGTATTTATTTTTTATTTTTTAATTTACAGGTCAGGTTATTGGAGTTTATAGCTTTGTTGCAGGAACATAACCTACTTCTGAAATGAGCTTTTCCACCTTTGTAGGAAGCTTCATTTAAAAACAATCTTTCCACAGTGCCATTGCTCTTGAGTCACCATTAGTGAGTGGAACAATTGTTTCTTGCTTTTGAGAAGTAATATTTTGTGTTGGTTTTCTAGTCAATTGATTGATGCTTCCTAAGGCTATTTGGAAGATAACAAGTAACAATGTTACTTGTTTCTCTGATGAAATTGGGTGACAAGATGAAAATAAGAGGACAAATATACTTTCTCAGTCGGGAGATCGAAACAACCAAAACAGTCAAGGTTACCCTTGTGAAACTTCCAGTGAAACATAAGACAAAAAATAAATTCAATAAAGGACTAAATTAGTCTTAAAATTTATATGAGACAAAGCGCCTTCCAAATTAGGTTTGGCAGATATCTGAGACATTCATTAGACAAGTAGTCTGTA
Source organism: Mesitornis unicolor (assembly GCF_000695765.1). Lineage (NCBI taxonomy): Eukaryota > Metazoa > Chordata > Aves > Mesitornithiformes > Mesitornithidae > Mesitornis > Mesitornis unicolor. The sequence continues at coordinate 45,252 of NW_010206862.1, forward strand.
AAAGGAATCTGAAAAGTCATAAACATCTTCTGCTGATACCATCATGTCAATGAATTATTGGGCTGCTTTGCAAAGCAGAGCATCCACTGTTGCCTGTCAGTGACAGTAGCTGGTAATTAGCAATTTTACTTCCTTCCTGATTGTCATTTCATCAACTTTTGAGACATGCAGTACACTGTTACAGTGTAGTGTGCAGTAACTAGTTAACATTTTCCAGATGTTGGGTCAATTGTTGCTTTCTGTACACAACTAGACCCAACCGAATTCTTAGCCTGAATTAGACTAGGGCAAGGTTGTCAGTAAAATAAAGTCTTCTCAGCTGGCTACAGAAATGCAACTGGCAGAACATTTCCTGAGAAGTCTAAAATTTATCAAATCGAGTAAATAAGCCAGTTTCCAGGAGAGGCTAGCTCACACTCTGCATTGACAGGGCCTGGAGTTGTGTGTATGCTGAATTCCTGCACATAAAATGGGCTGTAAATATGTTCCCATTATGTCCATGTCAAACCTTACCAAATGCCTAATTAAATCAAGACGCAGCCCTTACTAACCTTTATTAAAAACATGTGCTTAACAGGAAAAGTTATAGTACATCTTGAAGACATTATTTGAGAATGTCTTATTGGATTGTTTTCTTCCATCGTTACAAGTAAAAGATCATTATTATTTCTTCACCTTTTAAAGTATAGATGCTACAGTAGAAACATGATGTATTTAGTCCTCTCCAGACACAAGCACACATGATCTCTAAGTGTGCAAATGTTTTCTATCTGTGAACATCTTTGAGATTTAAGGATAAAAAAGAGAATCGGAAACTAAATATCCTTACTGTTGAAAGGAATTAAATTCTCAATTAAAAGCTTGTTTAGTACAATAATGCATCTGAAACTGCTTCATCTAAAACCCTCTGTAGACATTTGTAGCTTTATCAGATCTGTGTCTGATGCTGGAACTGATTTCTGGTTTGTGAAAATAACTGTGAAATCAGGTTTCTTATTGAATCTCTAGCCATGTTTTCAAAGGGATAATTTTTTTAGAAATGTTTATTCTGCTAGTATTTCAGTAGTAATACCAGTTGTGAATTGTGCTGTAAGTTGTAACTGACCTTATAATGAAGTTACAGCTGCTGTATTTAAGGGGCTGCATCACATGTGACAGTAACCTGACAGCCACAGCCAGTCCTGCAGCTGCTCCTGGCAGCATGAAAATCAGGCAAAAAGCAAAATGCAGCTCTGAAATGTCTATAGACATGACTGATTGATTGACCTCTGGCAGATATGTAGCTTGGGACAGCGGTAGAGATTACAGCCTCAATGATCTTGTCCCCCATCTCCCTTCCTTGTCCTCCTCCAGGGCTGTGTTCCTCCCAGTCATGAGTGCTGTACTTTCTAGGGCTTGATCATCTCAGCCCATACATCCTTAAAAGGGTCCAGGGGTGGTTTTGGCCTGTGCCAATCACCACAACCAGGCACTGTTAGGGCACAGCTGGATCAGCTACAGCCACTGTGCTGAGAAGGTTCAGTGACACAGACCCAGGCTGCTCTGTGATCACCAACTCAGGGCAGACTTCACCCAGGTGAAACCCTCAGTCCCATTTGGATGAAAGCCTGAGAGCAGTCTGTTGGGAGCAGGAAAGCAGCAAGAGGAGGGTGCAGAAAAGGTAACTCTGTGGCTCATGAGAGCACAAGTGCCAGGAATGTGTGTCACCAGTAATCTCTGATTTTCTCCACTTCATCTTCCCTTGGTGAGAAGAGTGATGGGCTCATGCTTCTGTCATGAACTTCTCAGCTGCCACTGCACTTACAGGATGCAATCATCCTCTCTCGTCTAACACTTAATTTTTTATAATCCACTCCAATTGCCACTTGATCAGAACGAAACTGTGAATTGTAACATAGGCAGGAGCAAAACAGATGTTTTGAAACAGTTTTTTCTTCTAGTGAGCCATAGCTGTGCCTCAGACTGTGTCAACACACTGTTCTTCATTCTCTATGGTATTTGGTATGGTGGTAGCCAGGCACAGATGGATGCCTCACATCTGTAGAGCTTCTAACTGTCTCTCATTGCCCATAAGAGCCTTTTCTGGGCTGGAAACTCATTTTTATTCCAAGGATGACTTGAAGCTCTGGAGGGAGACCAGAACATCCTTGTGCTCACTGCTGTGCCCTGCAGACAAAGGCAGCACCTCATTAAAAAAGTAGTCAGCCCAACTTAAAGCTAGTAGGTGAATAACAACAGAGAAGCAAAACCAAGAAGTAATTTCTGGTGAATTTAGTAAACAAGATCAGCAAGCCAGCTTCTATGTTAAGTTTAAGCAGACTTTTCAGCAAAGTTAATTTAGTGTCTTATGCTCAAAGAACAGCAAAAGACAGTTTAAAGTAAGGCCCTTTTCAAAGAACTAGTGTTTAAAGTATTACAAATAGTTAAAATTAAGTAGTAAGAAGGTTCAGTGCCTTTGTAGCCTTGGAAAGCTCTCATTTCTCACCTGGAATGTTATGGGAAATAACATAACTGTTTGGACTATAAAGAATGCTATGAATAAAACTGAGATGACAAACTGGAGTTCTAAACTGGAAGTGAGGGTTTCCAGCACAAACAACACCTTGGGCCAGGGGCTTAGCTGGCCAATAGGCATGCAACTCAGTTAAGAGCTTTATCACTCTTTTACACCTGATAATTTGCCTTTTTATGTAGCTATGTACTTTACACACTCAAAGAGTACTTGAGAGTTAAGGAAGTTTACCAGTTTGGAGGGTTTTCAATTCCATCATTATCTTGCTTTGTTAACACTTCCTCCCTTTATTCCTGAGCTGATCCGAATGTGTCTACTTTCTATCTTGCAGGGGTACTTTCCCAAAACACATCACTAACTTCAGTTATTTTTGTCTCACAGTACAACCTGTGAGCCGGTATTACCCTATTGCATACATACACGATGAGGGACAAACACATCAAAATAATCTGCCTGGAGACATCTTGGAAACCTGCTTCAGAGCCAGCAGCAAACTTGAAGCCACAGGCACAGGGGTGAGCCAGAGAGAGATAGTACTTGTAAAGTGTTTTAAGACCCTCTAATTGCAAAACGTTTTAAGAGCCTTCAAGCATAAAGTCTGAGAAACACCAAGAATCCAGGCTAAACTACTTCACTATGGAGACATCAGACCAGTTCTTTGCTCTCTCTTATTTCTGAAGTGACGCCTGGCCAATCAGCTAGATCCTCTGCAGCCACCACTGTTGTATAACGTGTAGAGAAGAATGTGCAGGTCTGTAGCTGCCTTCCATCCCTTAATTGTTGTTTCATACCAAATGGCATGAAATGACCTGAGAGTGACTGTAATCCTTGCAAGCTCCCCAGTTGGTCTGCCACAGCTTACCCTCTGTCTCCAGGACCAACTCTCCCAGATCAAGGCTGCATTATACCAGTAACAGTCCTGCAAGTCCATAGATCATCTGAGTCCTCACCCCTCTTACACCTGGCAGAGAGAAGAACAACTGTTTTTAGGGCTGTCAGCCTAGATTCTTTCATAAGAAAAACTCTCTATCCCTTCCCAAAACTTGAGACCAAGCATTTTTTCACTGAATCATTTTAAAATTAATCACAACTGAGAATGCTGCCTAACTTAGAAACCCTCTGTACCTATAATTTACAGAAGACAGGTTAATATTTCAATACTCTGCATCAAGAAAAACTGTAGAATAGTGTATGAAACACGCAAAACCTCATTATTTTTCAAAGATACAGCTGCTGACTCGCACAGCAGAAGCAGACTCATCCTCTGATGTTTCAAGCAGTGTCAAAAAGAGATGATCAGTGGAATCACAATTTCAGATGATAGAACTCCCTTAAGCAGCTGGATTTTACAGAAGTTTCTGTTCTTCTTTTCCCTTGTTGAAGAAGCATGTCTACCCAGTGACACCTAGGAATGAAGCTGTGGTCTGAAGCAGTAGAGCCATGCCACCTGGGTGAGGTATGGGACACTGACCAGATATCTGCTGCCTGGCTGCAAGCTTGTGTCGCTGCCAGCTCAGAACTGGGCTGGGTAAACCTGTCCCATAGACTGGGTTTTACTTATTGTCAGTAATACTAGGCAGGACTTGTACAGCTGGTGAGGAGGCTTGTAGGGAAGTGCATTACTCATTATGAGCCTTTGCCTTTTGTTTAATACGTTTGTTTAATCCTGAGGGACGCAGCCTGTTGCTGAAAAATCTAATATGTGAGATTTGACTTTAAAAATGCAGCATTGCGTTCTGCAAATTTCAGCTAGGTGTATTTGGCTACATTTCATTCACTGTTCCCTAAGAGAATTCTCTGTTATGTTTTCCACAAGCGAAAATGTGAAGGATAGTCTACTATATTGCTCTAATGTACCTCTCTGGGAAAGCTTGAATGAATTTGATCAGCACAAACCAGGAAACATTTCTCAGAACTCAGACAGACTTCACTGCAAGAAAAAGGTTATGGGAAAAAAAAGCAACAAACCAAACCAAAACATAAAAACCAACAAAAAATCCATAATGCAGACTTTAAACCTGCAGCTGGCCTGATGGAAGGAGGTTATTGAGACATATCTTAAACACACTTTTCCATGGGCACTGGGCATCAGTCAGTGGTGTGTAATTGTTCCTTCTGCTACCATAATGTTTATTTTCTGGATGATTACCACACATTTTTTGAGTTTTAGGTCTATTTACCTTCACAGTCTCCTGACAAAATGCTAGAAAATAGTATATTTGTTTCTTTTTGTTCTGAGGTGTATTGATTTCTAAACAAATTATTTGATAGCTGACCATTTCTGTCCAGAGCTTGATGCAGATGGGGTGTGAAGAATCAACCACTGACTGCTGGACTAATATTTATTTTTAGGATCTACAACATAAGCATGTCCATGATTCACAATTAGGGATTTTCAGAAAGCAAATATTTTCATTCTGAAAAACAAGTTGAGTCAGATGTTGATGTGAGAAAACTGATTAAAACATAGAATAAGAAAACAAAAGGGTAAACCATGTCAGTTTGACACGTGAACAATTTAAATAGCTACACGGGGAGAAGAAAGAGGTAAACTGCTCGTTGTCACTGGAGTTTCATTTTCAGAAATGAAGGTATTATGGTAAAGTGCTGGCATGAAACACTGCTTATGTTGCTCATCTGTGGTGTACCTTCCAGGGGAGTAACCATAATGAGGGAGAATTAAGCCTAAACATGGTTCACAATGACCCAGTTTCATCTTATGCCTCTAATGAGGATTCTTCACAAGATCATTTTTGAACAAAGTGCTGAAATCGGTACTTACATATCACACTTTTTAATCCTGAGAGCTTCAATATACTTAGACGACAAGTCAGACATTTATCTTCACACTACCTAAGTACCTGGCCTGTTCAATGCACACACAAAACGCATTAGTATTCAGCTCTAACCTTCCAAGTATCAGAGTGGTGCCAGTTTCGTGTAGTGTTGTGGCTGACAGAGAAAGGTGTCCTCTTCATGTGCATTAGCAGCCCTTGCCTGGTGAAAACAAAACCCCTGTAGCACCGCATGAACAACCCAAGTGGCCAAGTGACTGTGCCAAGCTCTTGTGTGCCCTGTCTCTGCTCGGCACTGGGTAGCTGCCATGTTTTGTTCTAAGAAACACTGAAAATAGAGCTCTACTGCTCTTTTCAGTTCACATATTGCCTGGAGACTGCTCTAACAATTTAACGCTATGAACAGTTGAATCACATTACCTAGGAATGTCCTCTGGCACTGTTTAATTTACCAGCACAGGCATAGTCCAAGTCTCTTTGAGGGCAGACCTTGAAATACAGCATAGCTGTAAGTGCTGAGCACTAAGCAGGATGGAGTGCTACAGCACATGTGGGTGGAGAGGGTGCCCTCTGCCACTCCTGGGCTAATCTCCTGGGCATTGGAAGTGTTGGTTCACTGTTTCCACTGCAGAAAAGGGATGGGTAAGTCTCTTGACACACACATGGGATGCCATGTCTTGTGGCATCTCTTCTGTTTTCATTTTCACCCTTTGCAAATAAGAGCTTTTCTTGCAGCTGATAGCTCTGTTCAAAAAGACTCATAGGGGTGGCTGAAGAGAAACATATCTGAGAATCCTTTGTTTCTGATTCCTGATAATGGCAAAATTCCCACTGATGTGAACAAACCTCTACCACTGTAGATTTACTATACATTCTTAACCCAACTGCCCTGAGGCAAGAACATCCTCAAATACTTGCATGTTCTCCATTTCCTAACAAAACATTCTTTTTCTGATTTAAAAGCAAAAATCTGTAAGGATTGACTTTCTGAATCAACTCACTGCAGAGAATGTTTTTCCTGGCTTTCATGCAGGTCCAATTTCTGAAGGCACTATGCTAGCTTTCTATTAATATTCAGCTCTCACTTTTATCAATCTCCTCTCCAGCACAAAAGCTCATCTGCAAACTATTAGTGTCCCACCTCTGGAGCTAAAATCAGCACATCTGTTGCTTATAACTGAGCTTTGATACCAGTGAGAGATGACTCCATCATCCACCACGTTTATCATTTTAAGGGGGAGAAAACCTGACCAGCTGTATATGCTGCTAGAAAGCGTACATGTCCCTTAAGTAAAGAGAACTCTGTTTGAATTTCCTATCAGTCTGAAGACAAACAAAATTAAAATTATGGGCTTTAATTGCTACCAGTAAATCTCTATGCGCTGCTGTTGTTAAGGTGGGCAAGTATTATAAATTCAGTGCTTCTGAAAGGGGTATACTGGAAACAAAACACTTTTAATTTCATCTTTTAAGTCATTATTTGGGTCTCTTCTGCAATTTGATTCAATATTAAAGCATATTACAGTTTGGTTTAGAGTTTGTTTCATATTTAATAATACAGAGGTAATGTATTTAGGCATGTTCTTCTGCCTTATGTTGCATCACACCAATTCTTTGCTGTAGAATTGGTTTTGGTGAGCAAACTTGGTGTTCATAGGTCAGAATCTGCCCACCAGGGAATATTTTTATAAGTGAGTGAATCTGCATTGATGCTACTTTGATGGTACTTGCAACAACTTTTCTTTCCTTTCCACTTACAGAAATAGGTTATATTTGTTACAATAGCAGAGGGTCACCAAAAGAATACGGTGCCAAGTACTTCTTCAGGTGAGTAGTGCCAAGACTTGAATCAGGAAAGTAAGTAGAAGCCTCAGTTTCACAGTCCTGGCAGTTCTGATAACTGACAGACAAAGACATATCTGCTCACGAAAAATTTGACCACATCCTCCCAGTCCTTCCAAGACTTTTAGAAGTGTTGCAAGCACTTGTGTAGACACACTTGACAGAATTTGTCTAGCTGAAGTATTTTGTTTATAAAAGTACTTGGTATTTTGTGGGCAAATGTCAGCTTGCTCCACCCAGGCTTCGACTTGGCACATTAGTTGGGCCTGGATAGAGATGCCCAGTCTCACAGCAAGGCTTTCCAGTCCTGGCTCGCTGTGCTACCAGTGTTTCAAAGCTTCTGCTCAGCTGGGAGCACTGGCAGCCCCACTCGCTCCTGGCTGCAGGAAATGCTGTAAATGATAGCCTTAAAAAAATTGGCAGCAAAATTTGCTTAGCTTCAATAACTGGGCAACACCAGATGCTGGACAACAGTATAAATCACTGAAGAGCTTGCTTGCAAATTATTGACTGAACTTGCTCTGCATGAAAAGGTACCCAAGTAATGTTTTCTGGATTTCCACACACAAGCAATAAAGACTGTTTTCAGAAAATTTGTTAGAGGAAGAAGCTACATTTGTTAAAACAGTTCTTGCAAATACAGCATTAACAGTACAATAAAGCTTCCTTAGTCCTTTCAGAACTGGTGAAGTCAAGAGAAATGGAGACAAACAGAAAAAGACCTAATTTGTTGGTATAGTGAAGATGTATGGCTTATAGTAAAAATCTCTCTCCACTTCAGAGACGGATTACTCTGAGGTACAGGAATATTCAGTATATAGCTTGTACATGCACCCATGATCTCTGTAAGCCTCCATTTCTTCTCTGCTTCAATGATTATAAGATCAAGAAAATGGATACTCGTACTCAGACTTCAGTGGTGTCTAGTCCAGGGACCTGAGACCAAAGAAATTCTGCAGCAACATATTTCTCTTATCTGCTTGCCATGATGTATATGAGTGTGCACTCGAGACTGCTCTATTGTGTCTGCTAAGTTAACAAGCTTAAGAAAATTATAATTTGCCCTTGCAAACCTTGCCTTTATTATAAACAAAGGTATAAAGGGGAAAATAAATTGTGAGAATTACAAACATAACTATTGAGGATGCCGCAGCATAAGTACCCAATACAAAGCTGTCATGTCCTTGTATGAGCTGAGTTAGCACAATGTCTTTCATTCATGAAAAGAAATAAACTTAGGTACCTCAGTTATTACTGTTTAGCAACTGATTAGTTTGCAATATAAAATAAGTGCGGCTCCTGGGATGCTTTGTTCTGACTGCTCACATAATGCTTTCACTTTACTTCTATTTTTGCTATAATATGTTCCCTTTACTTGCTGTTGCAGATGAATGAAAGCTCAGTTATCAGCACAGGAGTTACCTCTGGTGAAGGAAACCTGCTCAGAATAAAAGTATTGTGCCACCAGCTGTGTTAAATTGCTGCCTCTAAGCTATTGCGGGACAATTCAAGCCTGTTGTAAAATAGATAGCAGGAAGGCATGTGTGTTGCCAAGGCAACCCTTGGCTGCAAGTTTATTGTATAAATAACACCGGGGTGGGGAAAATGTGGCTAATAGAAGAGTAGGGAATAATGAAGAAGTGCCTGGCATGTCTCTATGCCTGGGGGAGGGTCGGAAGCAGAAGCAGTGAAACAGATTTACCACTTCAAGTAGTTGACCTTTTTTTCAGCTGGTGAAAGCAAGGAAAATAGGTCCATCATTCAGAAGTGTCTGGGGAAGCAAACAGAACCTGAAGGGTAGAAATATGACCATGATGGACAAGTCCATGCACTGTGGGGTGGAGAAGCAAAAGTAACCCTTACACCTTCTCATACTCCCTAGAGGAAAAGAAGCTTGTGTAAATCACTGCTGGATTTGCCCAGAACTATGCAAGGGAAGTGGCAGATGAGATCTGCAATGGGGGTTGAAGCCGCAAGTAGGGAAGTAAAGGAAATAAGGAAGAGGGGAATCTGCCCAGTAATACATCTAAAATTTGTGACAGATTCAAAACCAAGAGCAATACATTTATGTTCTCCAAAGATTATCTATGTATATCTTCTTTAAGGTTTGTGAACAAGACACTAGTAGAATTCAAAGCAAAGCAGTGTTCAATGAATTAAACTCACTGCAACGAGTCACACATATGCCATGACAACATGAATATGTGCCAGAAGCTTGTATCTTCCTCTAAATGTTACGGATAGTATCTATCATTCATTAGCAGCTTCAATAGTCATTAGTGAAGTGGTCGCATTGGCTTTCATCCATTTTATGTGCTTTACTGCTTTGTAGCTGGAACCTAAGCACTGTGGTGCTCTGAGAAGTACAGCTAGGGTAGTGGGGTTTAGCAGAGAAACCAAAGGGCTTACAGCTCAGGAGAAGAGCTGATTTCCTCCCTGACAGTGCTGCAAGTTTCACCTCCTCACACCTTACACGCACCATTCAGTAAATTGGGATAACACTGGTTTATCTGTAAAGCAGTTTGAGCGATGGGTCAGAAAAGTGCTCTATAAGAACTGACAGCATTATTAACTTCAGGCACCTATGTAAAGAGTAAATCAGTGCACATGCATGAATACTCCAGAGCAGATGAGCAGCAAAAGTACCCACTGGGCTGTGGCATCTGGCATGCTCCAGCACATGCCTTCACAGTGACCAGAAAGATCTTGCTGACCTGGACTCCTTTCTGACTGCAGATGGTTACAGCAAAGCCAGACTGGATGGGAGGCAGCAAGCACTTAGTACTTGGGACCATTGCTGTTTGCCTCAGGCAACTGGCTTTGGCCACTGAGGGGGCTTGGTGGTGCTACTAACTGAACTATCCATCCAGATCTGCCACCTACTACTTGCTCTTGGAGAAAACCCACTGTCCTTCCAATTTGATGATCTACCAGATTATCTGGCATCTGGCTATCATGAATTACGGACATCCAACAGTCCTGGACTAATGAACCCTGCCTGCATGATGTGGTGTTGCTCTGTACGCATGGTCCAGACTGTTCCAATCTGGGTATGTACCGCTTAGCTGCCATGGGATGCAGATCCACTGCTCCTGGACTTGCTGGTGCTGATAGATATGAAGAGAAGAGATAGGAGATGCTGCAGGGATAAAAGCCCACTTGATTGATCTCTTCTGGAGTGTCCTCTTGCCACAGAGCAGAAAGGCTATGGAAAGGGAAGAAACCAGTCCAGTCTGCAATGTCAGTCCTTAACAGGAATGTAGCTATGAACTGTAGTCACAGTTCAAGCACCTAGGTATTTGTACTCATTGAAATTCGTATTATTTTATATTCATTTATATATACATATATATACATTTTAACTCAGCCAGTGCTTCCCACTTTCTTCCCCTGTACTTTTTTATATCTTAAGAGTTCACAGTTGTCATTCACCATTTAACATCCTTGTATGAGCCCCTTTGGAAGCATTACAGAGCTACACTTTAGCTTGGCAAAGCATCCTCTGACTGTGGAAGGGCTACTGAGATCCACCCTGGACAACCTGCAAGATTGGACCCATGGTGCCCACCTGTGCAGAAAAACACAAATACTGTGAAACTAAGGCTAGAAAACAACTGCCAAATAGTTAAAACCAAAATAGGAAACATCTGTGTTAACATAAGTGTCCCAAAATGCAGTCTCCCATTCAGGAACTTCATCAGGTTTTGTCAGAGTCCATGGCAAACAGATTATCCCTTAAGGTATTTTGCTTTTGGAAGCTGCCACACACTATCCAGTGCCATCTTGTTTAGTGTTTATACAATAGCATTTCCTTGAACTGGAAGTCACAGTTGCTGGATTTATGACACAATTCCATGAACTGGGCAATCTTCAGAACATATTTTGAAGTGTCTTGGGGAGAAAAATTCACTCTGATTCTTGATTCATTAAATGAGTGAATTACAGACTAACTTTCTGCAATAAGTTGTTTTATTTTTTCAATTAAGCTGAAAGATCATTTGTCTAGTTTTATCTGAATGAATGAACACCTCAAGTCAGCATCTGTTTAAGAAGAAAGGTTTCAGAATTATATTTGCCAAAAGAGATGGTGGCATTTTTTCCACTTTCAGACATGCCATTGCTCTCAGAAATATAACATGAAGAATCTAGGAAGAAACCGATATCGTAATTAAAAGTATATGTCATTGCCAGAAGACCTTGGCGGATTCCTTCACTTTCCAGACCATGTATCCCTGTTTTCATAGAATACTAATAGCTAAATGATACTATACTATTACATCTACATGTCTGGAATTTTAATAAGTACATACTTTGTTCCATTTTGTTTCAGTCTTCAATACTGTCAGACTCTGTAAACTATTAAGTTGATCTTTACTTAGAAATCCCATATTCTTTAATGTTAGACTGAGCTGTTCCCTTAATTCAGTTCCATTTTCCTGTCTCTATGCAGGCAATAAATATGAACTTTACAGGAAGACTCCTTTTATCTAGTAATTTATAGACACATGGGATTTTAAGCTTTAGTGAGTTTAGGATTTCTCAGGTGAAAAAATAGTAGAATAATTCTAAATGGAGAAGCTAGTAGCTCTGATATATTTGCTGGGCACTGAAAAATCAAGGAATTTTTATTTTAAGAGAAAAAACAAACAGTTTTTTCTTGCAGTTTATGCAGATTCCTGCTTCATGTGAATTGTAATATTTCTGGCAAATCACCATCATTTATTTCCCTGTAAAACAAGGGAAAGTTTCAGATACTTAGTTCCAAACAACAGAAAAGGTAGACATTTCACATGTTTTCTCCTCCAAGTGAATGATTCATATTTGCTTCCTCTAACATCAGCAAACTCATTTAAAGCTGAGCTTTCAGACTCTGTTATGAATTTTGTCCCTGCTATGGTGATTGCTCTGAGTGGTAAAGTGCAACCTGATTTATGATACAGGATTGGCAGTCAGGAAAGCAGGATGTTGAATGAAACCCCAGTCATGCGCTACTCTGTTTTATTGTTGATTTTAGTGGGACCAGAAATTTACCTCTGTTCTCAACCCTAAGTTTAATCTGAATTTTTGGAAAGGATTCTGATGAATTAACATGGCTGAGGTTGAATTCTGGCCCCTGGACTCAAGAGACTTGTAGCCAACACTGCTACTCAATCCTAGAATACTTTAGCTGCAGAAATGGAGATGATGGTGTGTGCTTAAGTGTCTGGCACTGTGGCTTTTTTCACTCCTGCTGTGCAAATTATCTGATTTATATGGCATATCTATGTTGTTGGCTTGGTGAAGAGCAATAGGAAGACTTTGGCCCTGGTTCCTCCTCCCAGGGCATTTAGCATTGATTGTGGTGCACAGGAACAATGACACAGGTGAAGAGTGCAATAGGAACACCTATACATGAAGAGGGCAACTATTTCATAATGGCTTTGTCTTGTATTTTGTCTTGTATTTAGTTTATTTTAGAGGCTACATGCTCTGACAAGGGCTAAATGTAAAATAAAATGCTGCTAGTGGGGTTCATGGAGTGACATCAGTTACTCATGACATGTTTTCTTTTCCTCATGACATTCTGCATGCTGAAAAACACCTTTCTGAACTAAAAAAAAATAAAAAATTAAAAATCAAATAATCCTAGTGGAAAGGCAAGAGGGAAAGCAGAATGGTTAGATATGAAAACAAAGCCCCTAACGAATTCTTAAGGACTCTCATTATCAAAGAGCATTACAAAACATGAAGAGATCAGCACTGCAGTGTGCTGGCTGCTGGAGCTCTCTTCCACTAGAGGAATAGTCAAATTCCTCTTTTCTTTGTGCAGTCAATCTTTGTATCATTTCTGAAAAGCATTCTCAAGTGCATCTCTCAAAATAATGTCAGGCAGCTGCCCCAGATTTCCCTTTCCTGTCAGGGGTTGTGCTGGCACATTAGCCTCCTTGCCTGCAGGAGAAGTGAAAGGCCAAAAGTCCACAGAATAAACTGCAGATGAGGCAGACTAATTGGTCTCAAAATCAAAATGTATGGCTTCTTTCAGGATCTTGACTTTTTAAATACTTGTTTAAAGTAAACATTTGCAATTCCTCATGAAAGGCACTTTCATCCCTGAATCCTCTTGACCCTCAGTGACCTTTCTTACCAATTGCACACTGCTTTACCATTGGGAATGATTAAATCCTGAGAGGCTTTTTTTTTTTCTTTTCTTCTTTTATTTCCAACATTTGTCTCTGACGACTAACTTAAGAACTGGCTTGAAGAAAGCTAACCTGGGTCAGAAGGACAGAAACGTGCCCACCTGAGCATCCCACATGGGTGTGTGAGGCTGGGGCCGAAGGGGAAGTAAGCAGCCCTTCACACATATTGTCACAGCACTTTGTATTAAAAAAAAAAAAAGACCACAAAAAATAATCACCAAACACTGACTCGCCAAAGCTAAGTTTTCAAGCTAATATTTAAACTGAAAGGCAGCTGGAATGCCTTGTGTCCCACAGGCAGAGGGGCAGCACAGGGAGGGAAAGGTGGCCTCAGGCAAAGTCATCTCTGAGACAAGACATTTTAAATCTATGGCCTGTGGCTGTTGTCTCCTCTGACAGAAAAAGGCTGACAAAAGTGATAGACTCCAGGCTGGAATTGCTGGCAAAGGCAGGGAAACCCTCCCAGTTTGTCTTCAGGATGTCAGTACATGAAAGATGATTGAAGTCCCTCTGAAGTTACTTTATTCATAACTTGTGTTTTGGCTCAGAGGTACTCCCAAACTCTTGTGTACTTGTCAGGCAGTGTCAGAGCTTGTGCAAGGGCTGAGCATTGCACAGCCCCAGCACAGAAGGCCCGATGCTTGCTAACGGAACTGGGAGGAGTTGTTGTCCAAGTCCAGGCAACAACTGTTACAGCCTTTCTTTACACTCTTCTTTGCAGAGAAGCTAGGAAGAAGATTAGTTCTTGTGAAGCACTTCATTTTCAAAAGCTCTGCTGCCTAATGCCTCTGTCTGTCAACTCAGATGTCAGCCTGCTCTTCCCTTCCTTGCTGCACAAATGGGAAGGTGGCTGCAGGGCTGCAGCATGTGGCAGGCAGCACCCACTGCCCAGAGCAGCGCAGGAGCAGCAGAAGAATCCCCACAGCACTGAACACAGATGGGAGACAGTGAGACACAGCTTTACCATGCACAAATAGCAATGTGTTGAAGCAGGCTGGTAAAACAGCTGGACATAGCACCACTGTCGCTAGAGAGACTGGCATTTGCAGCCCTGTGTGAGACTGTGGTGCTTCAAGCCTGACACCCTGGGAAATTCCCAGCCTCATACCTCCCTGTACTTTGTTCAGAGGAAGATGGGCTGTCTATACTGCACCTGCCATTGCAAAACACACACTTACCTGTGCTGGCTTCAGCCTGTCTGCTGAGCAGCTTTATGTAGACTGAATAGGTATCTTGACTAATTAAAAGATACTTTACTGGTTTTCATCCTCTGCTGAGGGCTGTAGCTTGGCTGCTATTGCTCCCCATGGTCTGGCAGGCAGTTCTGTACCAGAGGAGGAAGTCCTGCCCTGAGCAGCAGCAAGCTGGCAAGGACCTGCAAAGCCAGGCATGAAGATTTGTCAAGAAAGTAACCTGTGCCTAGGCATGGACACAGACTATACAGGGAGGCATCTGCTTCCACCAGCGACTCCTCCACCCACAACTCCAATAAATTCAAAAGGAAAAGAGACATCCTTGTTACAGGGTGAGGGCTTTCCTTCCCAGGACCTGAGCAGTGGAGTAATTCCCCATTCCATCCACTTTGAATTAGGACTTTGACTCCAGCATTCAGATGTTGACAGAGAGTACCCTTACTTCTGCATTGCCCTGTCCTCCTGGTTGAACCTGTTTCCAGTTTGTGTAACTCAAGATTCAGAGAAGGTATTTGGCTTGTCCTTGCATCTCTGCTAAGTGCTTTAATCACTGTGCAATGAAGACACAGTTTTCTGATCTCATTAATATTTATTTATTTTGAAGGGTGGACTTGCTTCAAAGGACGAGCTCACCTCTGATTCCCACAGCCTAAATGTTACACCTCCCATCAGATCTGGCTTCTGTCCCCTTCTTAAGAAAGGTAAAATAGGGCTTTAATGCCAGGTCTCCTAATTTACAGAAGAGTACTCTAAGCTAGGGATGGTAAACAGTGAAAACAGTTGCTTTGTTATTAGAAGCCCTCTGAGAAGATGAAGTAAAGCGTGACCTTCAAGCAACAGGCAGGGTAAAGCAGAGTCTGAGCATCCCTCCAGGCCTTAGGCATTTGTCTGGTCACCACACAGCTTGACAGTGTCAGGACATAACTTGTCCATGGACAAAGTCTTGGGTATTTAGGGCATGCAGGTATCCATTGGTCATACAGGATTTGAACAGATGTCCAAAGCTGGATCCAAAAGAGATTCTGATTTAAGGCATCAAAGTGACTTTTTTGGTGGACTTGCTCTTTCATAACAGTGAGCAGGTGTGTTTTTCTGATAGAAATATATGCTCATTTCTATTTTGTCTCATTCTGAAGTAATGCTATTTGTCAGACTTGGATTAGCAAGGGACTCTTACCTTAAAAACTGCATTTATAGATTAAGGGATAGTGTTATACAACATTGCTGACATTAGGAGAGTTTAAATTTATGTTTTACCCGAGATGGATTCAGTCTTCAGAAACAATACTATCACAGAATCACAGAATCACAAAATGTTATGCACTATTTAATGCTCATTTGTTTAATCAAGGAATAATTAGCAGATAGTTCAGTAAGTAATGTCTTATAGGATTTAGAGCTAATGATTGAACCCATAATTATCATACTCCTTCAGGGTGTGCTTTGGTGCCTCATTTCTCCTCCATCTGTAAAATGAGGGATTGTCCCAGCTATGCCCTAGGTATGACTGTATCAGAGGCCTAGATCTGATATAACCAATCTGATACCAGACAGGATTTTAGCTGATCTTAAATGTAAGAATCAATGCCATCCAGGATGAGCAAGAGTCCTGAAGTACGAGCATGACCGAATGTGAGGGCTTGCTGTGGCTTAACTGAATATCTTTATAAGCTTATTTGTCAGTTTCTTTCATTTGCAAGATCTCAAATCTGGTGTATATGGCCATACAAACTAGCAAATGTACATCAGAAGTGTTTAACTTCATGTGCCAGCAGACTGCACAGCCATATTACAGGGAATGTTTCTTCACAGAGCTGAATGTACACATGCCTATGCTTATCAAGTACCTTTGTTGATGAAGTTATCCCTTCAATTATTATTTCCTTAGAGTATCCAGTATTTTATCTTGCATTAACATAGCTCCTGGAACCAGGACGGGAAAGCTTTCTCCTGCTTGCTGATAATGAGGCCCCACATTTCTTATTTTAAGTGCAGGTGAGTTGGAGATATGCATAAACTTGTGTCTGACTATATCTAGACTGTGGGTCTGTCTTAGTCCTTTATCTGTATCTTGGTCTGGCTGGAGTGTGCTGTAACACCTTGCAGCCTGCATACCTGGCTTTCCTGCTCAGACATTTGGGAAAATTGTGCATGCCCAAGCCCTTTTCAGCAAGAAGCCTGGGTGAGACTGGGGCATCCTCTCAGAGCTTTGCAGAGGGTTCAGGGAGAAAGCTGTCCAAGAGCCACATAGCAGGAAGAGCACTCTGAAGCTCTAGAGGGCAGTACAAGAGAGAGTTATTATTCTGAAGGTTTTTATGGAAAAGACTACAGTATCAATCTTAATGGAAGTTGCAGTACTCATTCAGATATTGAAGCTGCCACCATATCTGTTGGATGAAGATGTTTTAAAAGTAAATTACAAGCTACCTTGGAAGTAACGCACTAAAGATGTGCAAAGATGTCTCTTCATCTCAGTTATCTCTTTAGGTGAAGATAAGAAATTCCTTCTCCCCCACTCCCACCCCAAACCTCATTGTGAACCCTGAGCAAAAACAACTCTCCCAGCCTCCCAAGAGGTGAGGCAACTCCCTGCACTCCACCTTCATTTCTCTGCCAGCACAGACTAAGAGATGAGGACTGAAATACCACAGAAAGGGCTGCTCTTTACCATCATTGCAACGATCACACGGGGTTTGCAGATGTAACGAGTACAAGTACTCTCGGGAGAGAGCATGCAAATGTCCACTTGTTTGCAGAGTGATTAGACTCGATAATTTGATAGCAAGTTTGACATTGCTTTCCCAGAAGTTCCTTTCATTGCATGGCTGTGTGGGCATTTCACTTCAATATGCAAGATGGTGAGTACCAACAAGCATCAGTAGCCACTTGTTTACACCTATGGGAGAACATTTGACGTTTCACCAGAAGTCAAACTGATGGCACTTCATAGTCCCCTGGAATCCTCTCATGCAAACCCTGCACGTTTCAAAGGCCCCTGGGCACCTGAACTGGCTTTGGAAATCTCAGCCTCATTCCAGTTCCTAGAAGTGACACTAACATATTTATATGCATATTCTTTAATCATTATGGTTCAGGTGATGTTGAATGAGGAGAGTACCCACCTCTGGTGCTGTCCCTCTGTTGCCAGGCTGCCCTGTGGTCATACCCCTGACCTTTAAGATAATAATTTTTAATCACAGAGGACTATGCTGGGAGGGGTCTGTCCCAATCAACATCAGACACATACACACAACTTCCCTGACATAATTTGGCAATATGATATAAACAAAAGATACACTTCATGAGAAAGGCATGAGGCACACCCTGACCCAGTTGCTCCACGCACTCGCTACTCAGCATATGAAAAGGCTGCATAGCTAGACTGTTTCCATTAGCTGAAGTAAACACCACTTAAGTGAAAGTAGGAGGGAGACATACCTCTTGTTGAAATAGATCTGAGTCCTTTCTGAAATTGACATCTTTCAAATGTTTACTGTCTTTTTCCTAAGACCTTGTTTATAGTCACCCTTAGAATTGTGCAGTAGCAGTGCCACCCAGCACCCCTCTGTTTTCTCGTGAATGAGGTTTTGCAAAGGTTGGTTCAGATTCTCTTGCTGTGGAAATGGACCTCATGGAGAAGACAAAAAGCAAAGTTACATTTATAACCTGAGACTTTTATATTAGTAATAAAAAACTTCTCCTTGTTCAGTTTTAAAAATTGATCCTGTTATAGGTTTCCCCTCATCTCAGCTTTTTCTTCTCTCTTAAAAGAACTGGAAAGTGAAACATATTTTGGCTTTTCCAATAATTGAGGAATCAATATATGAAGAAGACTGGTACTTCTTCTCCAAAGAGTGTATCACCCATAGCTCAAGGGTTGATTCCTGGGCTGAGAAAGAGATGTTTAGGAGCTGCCATCTCACCTTTCATTGCCCTTTGAAATTCCTTTCCTCTGTGTTATCTGCACCACAGATAACTGCAGCCCACAAACCTCTGTGCAGAATAGGATTAGCAGGAATACTCACCACCTCTCTTTTTTTTTTTTTTTTTAAATTAAGGTGGGAAAAACAGACAGCATCCTGAGCCCATGCCACTCTAAACCAATGCAAAGCCAATGATTTTGCTGCCTTCTCCAGCAACAGCAGTAACTAGGGCTCTTCTTCTTTTAAACTGCTATAAACCACATTCTGCCTTACTGGAAATTGTCAGCTTTTACTCTGTTTTTCTCACTGGTAGTCTGTGAACCGAGTGCATCTACAGAAGCTTTCCCAGCAGTCAGTGGTGGTTGTTCCTGTAGCTGAGTTGATGGTTTTAAGGGGTGCAGTATGGCTGAGCTGGTAGAAATTAAGTGAACACCACCACCACTGCAGGCAATTCACAGGGAGAATTTCTCCATATGGAAATTTAATGCTGAGTAGCCTATAAATCTATATTAAAAATCTCTGCTTGAAAATTACAGTTAAATAAACAATACACATTATTACAGACTGACTTTTAGATGGTCATTAAGTGCCTGAGGTCTTCAGCATCTCACTGACAAAGTAAGCAGTGCAGGGAGCCTCGCTTTGCTGCACCAGCTCTACACAGATGTGATGACCTCTGCACTTCGCAGGGCACTGGCTCAAGGCTTTGCCCAGGCCAGGGCAGTTGCACTGCAGCAAGGATGAGGAGCTGAGGGCAGTGGACAGTGAGGAACAGGACCTTCAGGTCCCAGCCTTCTAAGCTCAGAAATGGCACGACTTTGCTCCTGGTTGCTTTCTCCAGCCAACATCCTCTATTGCTGTTTTACCTCAAAAGCCTGTTCGCGCGATACTCACATGCTTTCTACTTTGTTAACATATAGGAAACAGCTATTTCTGGATGACTGAGTATAACAAGCTCTGCTTTGATATTCTGGCCATCTGCAGCCAACGTTATCCCTGGTTATGTACAAATGGAGTAGCTCCCTCCTGCCACAGCCTGAGCTGACCCCATCTTCCCTCTGCTCATCTGTGCTATGCTCTCAGTCCATAACAACAGCCCTGAGCATTAAGGCACACAAAAGGTATATTTATAAGGGGTCTTTTCTGGGATGAAGACTCCTTAAACCTGAAGCTGCAGGGATGCAGACAGGATGCTGCTGTGGGCACCCTGAATCATTCATCTAACTGTTGAACGACAGGTTATTAAACCTGAGCCTGGAGCTATATTAGTGCAACTGTGCAGCATCTGTCTGGTTTGTAGTGAGGGCACAATGAATCTTCTTCTGCTGGCCAAACAATGTGAACATGCCTCAGGGCATTTTTTTTCTAAAACAGGTAGGATAATACCTTCCCAAAAACTGGGATGTTGCACAGCAAAGTTTGCAAGGCTCTCAGATGCTGTTGTCATTGGTGGCCACACAGATATCAGCAATAATATTTCAGATAGATAGGTAGATTACGAAGTGATGAGTCACTATGTGAGCTTCCAGGTTACTTTGACTGTTCTCTAAATGAGAAGAGTTAAAGTGCTTTGCTGCTGAAAATCTGCAAAAACATTCATCTCTCAAATAAAGATCTACCTTGTTACAGCTAAGGAAAAGTAGTAGAAACTGCAGAATGACTGATTTCACTAGGACAAGCACCAACTATTGCTATGTGCAACTTGCAGCAAAATTCAGCAGTGTAGAGGGATCAATGGGAGAAGATGTGAATATAAAACAGATAAAATCTAGACCACTAAGACTGTGTACTGCAAATTCACACTCATGAAATATGTGATGCAATGAACAACCAACTGAGAATTACAGCCGTAATTTGATGGTGCTAAATAAAGTGGAATAGAAGAACAGAGCTAAACAATTTGCAATTGTATTTCAGATGAGTTTCTCTTAATAGATATACACTTTTAAAAAAGCATGAGTGCTATTTTGTAGAAAGAGGAGACTAGAAAGTGATTTTATGCTATTTACAGTGATGTGAATAATTTTGGCTGAGAATGTTCACCACTCACTGTTGTTTTAAATTTGCCTCTGACCTATCTGTTCACTGTTGCAACTTCAGCACTGTAACATACTCTGCTTTGGTTTTTTTGCAGGTTTACATAGCACAAGAAGGCAGCACACTGCAGAGTGACCTCTGCAAATAGTTTTGCAAATTCGAGTTCCATATCTCTGCCTGCAATTAGGCTCTGGTAACCACAAATTAACCTTTCAGGGGAGTTTCATACTTTGCCAAACTCAGATGGTTGCAAAAGTGATGTGACCAAGCAATAAACATGTTTCTGGCACTCATAGGCAGTTGCAGCTGTTAAGTCAGGCAGCTGTTTTCAAAAATTTGAACATAAATGAGAAAATAATTACTTTCTTAGCTGATACAACAAATATTAACTTTGTTGAATGTAGTAGCTACAGTTCAAAGGTGAATGAAACAGACCAGGAAAGGGGCACAGGTCTTGGGGCCATATGGATAAACTCTTCTATCCTTGAACAGGTTGTCCAGGTCTAAATTATCCATTTGGAACAGCCCCTGGCCCATGCTGTCTCCCAAAAATGCATCCATCCCTTTTCTGGGAGAGGCTGGTCACCATGCGACTAAGCCTAACTGAGAAGCCTGATATGCACACGTGCCACTACCTGAGCCAGTGCCCTGATCCTGTTGTACTCACTGGTATAAACACAGACACCAGCGACGTTGTGCAATAGCGAATCACGGCTACATAATATAGTTCCAGCAACAAGAGGTGTCAGTGCAGTGGTGTCAGGAAACATGAGCCTGTCCTATAAAACTTCCTGTTATAGAGCAGCATGGGGTAAATGAGGGAAATATCTTAATGCCCTTCCTCCTCTCCTTGCCCCGAATTGCTCTGAAAGGGAGGAAAAGGAAGAGTGAGAAAAGGCACTGCATCACATAACAACTGAAATACTGACCTTGCATAGATTTACAGGCAATCTTAACTTAGTATACCAGGCTGTAGTCTGACTTGACCTCAAATGTGACTTCGAAACACTTTAGCAGCTATGTAAAAGTTTATCATTGATGCAGCATTGATTATCTCCTTCCCTGTGTGCCTTAAAAGATAATCATGCTATTGATCCAGGCTCTTTTTTTATATGACTTTCACAGTCCTTCTTTTCCAAATAAAGCTAAGATACTGACCAAATCTTAGAAATAATACCCCTTAAGCCCTTAAGCAAAGGGGCAATATTGACACAAGGACATGTATGTACAAACCAGGTAAGTGTGATAAGGGGGTATCCAGGTTGGAACAGCTTTGTGTGGCAGTAGCAGAGCGAAACACTGCGCTGCACTAGGGAATGTGATGATGGTGGTGGCTGCAATAGCCAGGATCTGCACTTCAAATCCAGAGAAGTCTGCCCTGTGAGATTGCTCTGTGAGTAGCTTCAAACTCCAGACAAAACTTTTTACTGGCATGAGGCCTTAGACTGCCCAGTCTTCGCTCCTCTGTGTCTTCTCAGTACAGAGAGGGAAAGAAATAAGAAAGAATGCTCTTTCTTTAAAAGCTTTAGTGTTAGCATAGGAAAGATAATTTATCCAATGTATATATTCAGTCTCACACTGGTCTGGTAGGTTGATTTGAGATATGAAGAACTCATATCACAGTTGTTTAAATAAAGCGTAAAATAAGGCGATTGCAATTTCCACTTACTAAACATTTGAAGCAGAAGGACAAAAATAAAAGGAAAGTAAGTCCATATAAAGCACATAAATTCCTAAGAAGGCAAATAAAAGAAGTGGCACCACAGTACGTAGCTGCTGTGCTCCCTCCTAGCAAGCTCTATGGGTGCATATTTTCAAAGTCTGAGGCCATTACTGAAGGTAGTCTGAATATATCAGAAACATTTTTCATTTTTATAGTATCTTAATAACAGGCTACACTCTCATAGGCTGTGCCAGGACATTAATTTCTGCTATAAATTGCAGAAATTGCATTGCTGTTTTCTTGTGCCCTGAGCACCTAAATACTCCCAAGGAGGAAGATGAGAGCCATCCATAGTCAGTGAGGGCAGAAATATTTGTATCTATGTGGGTCAGCTTAGAAAGCACTAATAAAAACGAGCATAAAATCTGGCATTTTAATTGTAGGTGTTTCTGAGTGTAAGAGCCTTTCAAAGCCCACAGACAACTCCATTAATGAGACAGGATGCAAAGGAAGAGTAGTGCTGCTGTAAAATGTAGTGCATGCTCTCTCTGAGTGACCAACTCATTTGAAAAGCAATCGAGTCCAACTCCATTAAGTACAGCCAAAATAATCATCTGCCCAAAGACAATTATTGCCTTAGGCAAGAAGACTATGCTCAAGCCAGAGAAAAAAGTTTATATGGATCCCAGCAGAGCCTCAAGTCTGCAGTCAGGATCAAGGGATGGTACAAATGCCAAGAAAGAGTAGAGATGTGTGTTTACCTTGTGCATTACAACATCACTTTATCTTGCCCATATTTGCATTTTACAAGTACTCTCCTCACCATAAATGATGATGACATTTTTTTTTCCCCACTGGAAAATGCCAGCTTATCAAAACGGAATTTCTGTTGTGACTTCCTCATTTCAGCTAAATTTCTTCAGGACATCACCTTATCCCTTAATTTATTACAGGAAAGACAAAGACAAAATACACTGAAAAAGTGGCAGCTCATGTTGTGGGTATGTTCCAGGCTGCAGGGAAGGGCACAGAGCCAGCAGTACTGTGTCTGCTCTATTCCTTTCTCAGATACCACTTCTTCACAGCCAGTATTTCACTAGCTAATGAAAGCAGCCTTGTGTAGCCTTCTCCAAAACATTTGCCTCCAGGTGTAACCTTAGGCAGTTGAGTTTCGGAAGGATGGATGCAAAATAAGTGAGGTTATTTATTTACAGTAGAAAAGTATCTGATTGATCTAGGACAGGAATTTCAGAAAAAGGAGGCTTAGGCACAAGTCTCTTGTGACTGTCAGAACAGCCTAGGAGAGATCTCTGGCTACACTAGATTAAAAAAAAAAGAAAAAAGAAAAAGAAAAAAAAAAGAGGAGTGTGATTATAATATTATATTAATAAATTAAAATAGTTTGTTCTAAATTCAGGAGCCCTATCTAGCATAACAATCATAATGATGTCTTAATAGGCTCAGTCAAAACCCATATTCTGCCTTTCTGTTCTTAACCTATTTACTTTCAACTGCCTAATGGCTTCCTCTCGAAAGGTGTGACAACATCTTCCCTTCCTGCTTCAAAAACTGCTTTTTGTTTATTAGTTAATAATTTACGAGGAGCCTCAGGTAGGTCTCCTCTGTAAAAGATGCACAGGTAGTCCCAGCTGCAAAGCCAGCCCTGGCATTTCTACACCTCCACATCATCATTAAATTACTTTATAGCTGTTCAACACAAGGTAAAGATCCTGACCGCTGCATCCCTGCTTCCTCAGCACTCTGTATGATTTATTATTAAAATATCCACCTCCGTTGGGAGGAATCCTAAAGGGTATGAAATACTCATGTTCCTTTTGCACCAGGATGTTGAGAGCAGGTCTAAATTTCCTTGGAGCCTCTCTGCTTTTGCAGCTTCTGTTCAGAGGGTCCACACTGTCTGTAAGAGGAGACCTTGGTGTATAAGCCATTGAGCATGTGCGTATACCACAGAACCACAGAACCACAGAACGTTAGGGATTGGAAGGGACCTCAAAAGAACATCTAGTCCAGTCCCCCTGCCGGAGCAGGAACACCTAGATGAGCTTACACAGGAAGGCGTCCAGGTGGGTTTTGAATGTCTCCAGAGAAGGAGACTCCACAACCTCTCTGGGCAGCCTGTTCCAGTGCTCTGTCACCCTCACTGAGAAGAAGTTTCTTCTCAAATTGAAGTGGAACCTCCTGTGTTCCAGCTTGTGTCCATTACCCCTTGTCTTATCATTGTTTGTCACCGAGAAGAACCTGGCTCCATCCTCGTGACACTCACCCTTTAAATATTTATAAACATGAATGAGGTCTCCCCTCAGTCTCCTCTTCTGCAAACTAAAGAGACCCAGCTCCCTCAGCTGCTCCTCATAAAGGAGATGCTCCACTCCCTTAATCATCTTTGTAGCCCTACGCTGGACTCTCTCCAGCAGTTCCCTGTCCTTCTTGAACTGAGGGGCCCAGAACTGGACACAATATTCCAGATGCGGTCTCACCAAGCATATATAAGCAGATATGCCCTTGGAAGGCCACGTGGAAGACAAGTGGGGCTGTACCTTCTGGACCCATGAAGAGGGTAGGCCCAGTGTCCAGTTAAGGCACCCTGCTGAGTGAGGTCCTGAGGGTCTTCAGTGTGGGGAGTAAAAGAGGCCAACTTGGAAAGCAGTCTTCCAGCCATGCTTACCTGGCAGTGCAGGTGTACCTCAAGGTGCTTAAATCCCACTGGTGACCCACAAAATTGGTCTGCTATATAAAAATGTGTGTCAGTGATGGGCCAAGGAGGGGGGCCATGAACGCATGTTTCAGATGTTTGGCAGCTGAAAAGCAATAGAGGAGGATAGGTACGAACTGGTGAGGAAATGAGTGAAATAGGTAAAGATTGGAGATCCCAAACCTATTTTCATGTGAGAACTGAGGATTTGCTGCTGTCATTTAAACATTAATTACTTTGAAGGACAAGTCCTCTGCTCCTTGAAATTGGCATACTGATTTAATTGTTTATTTGCATGTATTTTCCTGAGGCAGATCAAGCATTTTCATTTCAAGCTGAAATTTCATTTAATGATAGAATTACTGGCTTGGGTAAGTTTTACTGAAACATAATCACAAAGGATGTTTTTCATGAAGTACTTTTTGTAGGAAGCCTGACTATTAATTTCACATACTATATATCACTGAAAGGTCAGTTACAAGAGATTATGAAGGAAAATCTTATTTACTTGATTTATGTGTTCAAATAGAGGCAAAACATAATAAATGAAGACAAATTCACATTAAACTTTACTGAGACAAAGACTTTGATATGAAACGTACAGTTTGAATGCTCTAAACATTCTATTTTTCTTCATAATTACATAAAACACTTCCTTGCCTGTGTCCAATACACAGGGAGAACAAACTTTGTGTAAATAAAAAAAAATATTCTGTGTCTATAAACTTGCCTTACATATACAAATACTTTGAAAACTATGAATAATTTTATACAAATTTTGGGGGGGTCATTGAATAATAAGCATTAAAATGGAGAACTCACATATATATATATATAGATGTGTGTACATATATATTTGTATGTTATATATATGTGTGTGTGTGTGTGTGTGTGTGTGTATATACATATAACTGCTCCAAGCTAAAAAATGTGTGCTGGCTCATGCCCAGGATGGGCATTATATCTAGAAGAGAGTTTCCATGTTTAATAAAAGCTTTTCTCTGTCAAGTTAATGTAAAAACTGCAGCTGCTGTTTGAAGCTGCTGTATTTCTTGGAAACTCATTATAATCCCAATAGGGTGTTTTATATTTGAACAACAGCAGTGCATGCTAAAATGTTTTTGCTTATGGTTTTTTTATTAATATTCCACAGAATGCAACAGATTTTTTTGACAAAATCTGGAACCCATAAAAAGGGACAGATGTCTCAAAGAAGTTTGCAGGTTGTACGTGGAATATTTTTTAATTTCCTTCATAAACAATATTTCTGTGCAATACTCCCATGAAAGCCAGATTTTTTAATGGTCTTAGTTAGTAGAGCTTTAGATGTGTTACACCAGTCTTCTAGATTATGTGTAAACCCTGAAACCGGTTTGCAAAGGTAGTTTTATGTAAATCAAATTATTTGTAACTATTCCTTTTATGGGTCATTATGAATGAAAAAGAAAGGTGTGACTGTTTTCTGATTTTGAAAAGTATGCAACATTTTCTAAATTAAATGATGTCTTAATTATATCTTCTACTCTTTTCTTTCCCACCTTCCTACCATGTATCTGCTTTACCTAGTTTACTATACTAATTGATATTCTCATGAAATTTTCCTGTTACTTCTTCTCAGTCTTGTTTATGTCTTTCCCCTTTATTTACACCCTCAATACACACATTCTACTCACACACATAATGCAGTGAGAGGAAAACGAAGCCTACTACTCTCTGTCAAATCCCTCCCCAGCCCCTCTCAAGCCTCAACATCTCGTACAAATTTAAGCTTTCGCAAAATAAAAGGCTCTTTAAAGACAGGATTACAGTTTGTATTATCTATATTTTGCCATATACAAGATCCAATAAATCCTGTTGTCATAGATGATAGAAATGAGAAGCTGTAATGCTGCACATGAACTGGTAGCGTACCTAGAACTGTTCTGGCAGATGTAGCCTTAAATTGCATTTTTTTAATGTACCCAAATAAGCTATACATAATTAGGATTAACATTGTTAGTCCCTGACTGATTCATGATGTGTAAGTGTTTAGGAGAAGGATCAAGTGACCCTAATTGTCTCCAGCTTGTCCATTTAGGTGCTTGATTTTTTTCTAAAAGAGTTGTTTGTATAAATAACACATCTCAATGAAGGAAAACTGATCTTATTTTGTTAAGTTTCTTTTAAACATGGTGTAAATTACAATTTCAGTTATTCATGTCTTTTGTAGAAATGTACTTCAAAACATTTCACATTAAAACTAATATAGGCGAGGAGGCAATGCATGAAAAAGTAGGAAATGAGGTTCTGAAACCTTATTTATATGCATCAGATTAATTATTCCAGTATGTAGAAGTGTTTCTTTCTCTTTGAGCAAAATATTTTCTTTCCGAATTCACTGTTAAAGCAAACAGAATATGTATGGTTTTGATCTTATTGTTGATTAAGAAAACCCTCCTAAAGCTCTGAACCAGACCTCAGAAGCATCATTGTGCAACGACAAAAGCTTTTTATTGCTAATTGTAAAAGCAGGGCAGTCTCCAGCAGAGAGCTGCTGGGTTGCTGACTGATGCCTTGACAGATAACAGACAACCAGTGCAACACTCCAAGATTCCCGGTGCAAAAACAAAAGACGCCTAATTTACAAACAACAACCAGGCATCTACTTAGCGATACTGTTATGCACTGGAAAAGACTCTGTGCCATGCAGACATACAATGAGCTTGCAACAAAGTGGTGAAAGAGTTGGGTTTGCCCATGAGTGGGCAAATAATGAAGGAATGGCCATGACACTCATTAAAAGCCCCGAACGTTTCTTTCCCAGCTTGGGTGGGGCTGTCTAGTGTTTGCAGAGCAGTCTAGGCGACAGTGTAGAGGTGAATTGTGTCCACAAGGAGATTCAGACTTACTTTAAAGGATTTTCTATCTGTCTGTTTGTCAAAATGAGACTATCAGGGATTTCAATCATCTACCACACTGGAATAGGAGGGTGGCAGCAAGTAAAGCTACTAGAGAAATTAATAGGTGAGGCATGAGCCATTGAGATATTGGGGAATGCAGAACAAAGGTATGAAGACTAATGATGTTTCTGAAGCTTCCCAGTAGCTTATTACAGACAGGCTGCAGCTGAGACCCTTTTACCCTTGTACTTAAATCTCACAGCAAATGCACTGCAGGAGTGTGAGTATGAAAACAGAATTGTGTCATCAGCAAAGGGTAAGTTTTCCTAAAGCAGTGAGGTGGCTTTAAGTTTGTTATGCTTACCCCATTAACAGCCCCTTTTCACCTTTCATCAAATCCCTGTTGTTGTTGTTATTTTTACATAGATGCTCACTGGGATGGCAAGAACATGTTAACCATTGGCAAGACCCTGCAGAGGCAGATTAAGGCAATGAAAGAAGGGGTCTCTGCCCCACAGCACCTACCATGGGTGACAGAAGGGCTCAGGCAGATGCCAAAGATTTAGCAAACAGCTGAGGGAGGCTGTGATCTACAGGTCTTTCAGACCAGGAGCTGGCTTGTTCATAGTGTATAAGAAATGCTGGGTAGGGCACAGCTGTCACAGCAGCCCTGAAAATGCAGTTTATGTGTACAGCAGTTTAGCTGTTGACATTTGTTTTATTAGGTCTTTCACTTCTAATGTCACTGCAGGTTTTCCGAATTCCGTTGTCTCAGTGAGTGGTGAGGTTCGGTGTGGAGAGGTCTGCCATTTGTGGCAGTATCTGCATCTACAGAGCACGGGAAGAGGAAGAGACGGCTAAAGCACATATAAAACCTCTTTATGGTTACATGTATTACAGAAAGACTTGCTCCCACACCTACCAACTATGTGATCAAAGCCACACATCTGGTGCTGCGCGGAGAGCTGTGGTAGAGGCTGGCATATCTAACAGCTTGTCATGAAACCAAAAGTAGGTTTGCCCAAACGTGGGAAAGGGGGTCTGTGGGGAAAAAAACCTGGCAGACTCTCAATATGAAATCTCTGGAGGGGAAGAACAGGGGCTTGACCAACAGATACCACAAAAGCCATGTGAAGAATAATAATGTGATGATAAATTACTGACTGGGCTGAGGTTTGGTTATTCCAGGCACTCTACATGTGGTATGATGGCAAAGCTGACTGACAAACTGCTCCTCCCCAGTAGTTCTGCACAAACACGTGCAGCTTCTTTGCTGCAATTTAGATGCTCTACAGCATAGTCGAGAGGAATGGCAGCTTTTGGACAGTCCTTAGAGTGGGGCTGAGCCACAAGCAGTGACCTTTTGACCATGTTTGGTGTTTTTTAACACTGTGCTGGAATGTACACTGAACAAAGAGAGCAGTTTCTATGAAAACAGGTGCATTTGAACTAGTCAACCAAATACAGACTGCTGAACAGAATGGAAATGCTACTGAGATTCCTGTCAGACCCCCTGGGTGGGGAGCTTTCAGCTAAGACCAGAGGAAGCTATCTCTTGCATAAGATACAGTTAAGTCCTGTGGCACCCCATAGCTGAATGACCTGCCATCAAAAGATGCCCTTCTCCTCTGGCATGCAGGAAAATTGTTCCTTCCCATTCATATGTACACTAAGAGCTCATGGAGCTCGCAGGGAACTTGCTCTGAAGTTTGTTCTTATTTTTGTTTTATTTTTCAACTCTCAGACAATACCTGAATTGCATTCCAGAGCTGAAACAAACACAGCAGTGCAACTGTCTAAACTATTCAGCAATTTCCCTTACCAGTTGCAAAAGTGCATCTCTTACTCAAGGAAGAAGAATGCATGTTACCTTTATTCACAAACCACCCAACAGAGTATCCTGCTGGGAAAATCCCTGCCTCTGAGGCCATAAGCTTTTCCCCTTTAAACTTCTTTTCTTCAAAGTTTGCTTTTTTGTTTTTACTGTAAATTACCTAGAAAAGTCACAGGGCTTCAAAATCTGTGTATGTGTGCATGCCTGAGTATATACAGTTTATTTACGTATACATATAGTATCAGCAAATGAAAAAGGATGCAGTACTTCATGTCCTTTTTCACATGGATCTTTGTGATAGGAGCTCTGGCTTCATTATATGAAATTGTGTGTGTAGGTAAATCTACAGAGGTTTGATGGCTCGATTCTCTGATTACTGCAAACATTATACAAAACAGGTCAGAAATATGAAGGAAATGGAATAGTCGTAGTGAAGGGGAAGCCCCTATGTAATGCGCAGGTTTTCTGTCGATAGAGTATATCTAAGACTAGAAGGCATCCAGGCTGCCAAAGACATACTCCCTGGTTCCACTGAGCAGTTTTATACAAATGAAGAATGAAGCTTTGGACATGCCTTGGGTTTTGGTTTTGGTCAACCTTGACAGAGCTGTAGTTCTTTTCTGTCCTTTCATGTTGGTTTTTTTTATTGGTTTGGTTTGATTGGTTTGTTGTTTGTTTTTTTTTTTTTACCCTGAAGTAAAGATTGTTTGGTCGTTCCACTTCACTCTTTTACCTCTTCTTTTTTTTTTCCTCTATGGAAAGAATGGAAGTTTTAATTCCTTTTTCTTTGCAACAGTGTAAAGTCTTATGAAAGACAGCCATTTTAAAAATCAGCCGAGCTTTTCAAAGCCTGCGAAAACCAGTTACGTGCAAATTCCCTTTGATTTGATTTAAGTGAGTACATAAGGTGCACAGGAATGGTAATCTGACCTCTTTGATTCTTAAAAAGAACAGTAAACCAGTTCTTAAACAGATTTTCCAACAGAACAGTATGTAAAGCCCCAAAGAAAGAGGGAGACAGCATTACTTGCTAACATCTAAAAAGGCAGATGCTGCAACTTTTCAGATGTTACTTGACCTTACTGAAAATTTGCAAGTCTGTCCTTTGGAGTAAAATATAATTCGTCATTTCTGCAGAAGAAGAAGAAAGAAAAGCTCATGCTAAGGAATTTTTAATGTAACAATTTTTGTTTGATAGATTCCTGTTTTATTTCTTTATTCTTAGATTAATCCAGATTTTGGATATAATTTTCAACAATGTCACAGCTCTTTGCTGTGTATGTGCTATGGCTTGCCCTTACTTGTACCATCTGTACCTTTATGTGCTCTGCCTACCCTGAAACTTCTTATTACCAGCATTGCTAGTGCTGTCTAAAATAACTCCTTTATAAAAAACCAAAATTTATTAATCCCCTTCCATTCCCTCTAACAATTCCTTAGAGATCTCTACACACTCAAGCGCAGCTACCCACACAAATCAAACGTGTCTAATCTGATATTACTCATTCAAAAGTCAGGTATCGTTGAACTGAGTCATTTTGGCTACTTTACAGTCAGTGCTTCCCGAAAATGATTCAGCCCAACTATTTGGGAGACCTTGCTTGAAATGAGGCAATTTCCCTGCTGACAATGGTGCTACTCGCTCTCTGTGAGCAATGTGAGATGCCTAGAAGACTGGTTTGGCCCAGATTCCTCAATGCCTTAAGACAGACATAACAAATTCTATCCTAAATCCATTGATATTTGCCTTTAAGGCATTAGAAGACAGGTTTTTTTCCCTTGCTGAGAAATTTGAAAATTGCTTTGTGATCTGAGGACCACCTTCCCCTTAAGACAGAAATACAGTATAGGAAATAGAATGAAAGTTAATAGACTTGAGAGCTCAAAAGGAGTACAGGAAGGCTCAGTCTGACCTCCTGTGCATTACAACCCTCAGACTACAGATAAGATGATAGAGAGAGATAGTATTTTTTTCAGAATGACAACATGGTGTTACTTTTATAGCAGAAAAGGGCTTTTAAGAAAATAATGGAATAATTTCAATTGAAGACAAATTCCTGGCAAGATACATCTTCAATTTATAATTTTCTTCCTAAAGCTTAACTAGAAAAAACATTATACTCTTCTAGAGATTTATTTTGATTTGGCTTGAACTCACAAATGCTTATTGGAACGCTGGAGGTGAGTTTAAAACGCAGAGATAGTTTTGGCTATCAGATTTGTTTTGGGGAAGATTTAATTATCTGTTTGCTTCTTTAAACATAGTTCTATAACTTCTTAGATGAATATTCAAAGCAAACCTCAATCATTATCCAGAGTTTTTTTATTAAGGAAGAACAGGATGCCTGCTAATTCAGGAAGCCAAATAAAACATAGGTAGAAGGCTCTGTCTCTCAAAAAAAGACCTTTAGCTTTACAGGAACAAGATGTTTTTCCTATGGGTATCTGAGTAAATGAGGGCAATTAAAACGCAAGGCCCAAGATACAACGACTGTATTATATATTACAAGAGACACTTTATTAGTTATATTCATGCTGTGGGTTTCTCTTAGCAATATGTGTCTAGTGAAGACAGTAATTATCCTAGCTGCCTTCCTTATAGTCTTGTATAAGTCTATATACTTATAGTATACACAGTATATACTCAGATATATAGTATAGTCTTTATAGTCTGGATACAGACTTGGCTTTCTTATACCTGGAAAGCTCATGTGAATTGAATCCATGGGGAGATATTACAAACAGTGGCTCTTTGTTGCAAACCACATTATCGCATTGAATTTTGTTATAAAACGCCATTTTATTAAGGGCAATTTGCACTTAAACTGGCTTTGAAATATGCAAAAAATAGTACTCTCTATCAGAGAATTACACTGTGTAACTTCCAATTTAGAGAGAGGCAGCTCAGGAAGCAAAGTCTGCTGTGATAAAGGAAACTGCAAGTCATGTCTCTGCTTTCCAGCACGTGTTGGGACTGACAGATACCAAAAGGCACAGAACCCAACTTCTATGGCTGGGGTGGCCATCTTGGAAAAGACAGGTAAAGAACTGTGTAAAGGGGAAAGTGGGAGAAATTAGCTCTGTAATTATAGTATCTAATTATAGGTGATGATATAGAGAAAGGCTTGTATGAAAATAGCTGTATTTCATTTCTATTTACTCTCATGGTGGCCTGTGGAACTTTCAGCACATACCAACTGCACAGGGCTCAATCTTCCTCTAATTTGTAAAGGTGAAAATCATGTATACTTGTGTGAAGGAGCTGAACTAATGTGGTGAGGCCACTGAGGGGTGGTGCATTGAGTGGGGTCATTGACCCCTGTGTAACGTGGGCCCAACATGTGACCCAACATGCATGGTGTCCACTTTGCCTGGAAGTGCCTGATTGCACCTGAAAAAAAGACAATGAAGGAACTGTTGGTTGCCCTTTTTGGTTTTGATTTCTATCCCAGTCTACATCCCTCTCTGTAGTAGCTTCCCTTGCTGCCTAGGGCAGTTAACACCCAGTGTCACCTAACTGCATACCCTAGAGACATAGGAGTGAGCATAATCCATGAGAGGGCATTTCTGCAGGCTGATTGCAGAGAGATGACCAAACATGTTGTTGCTAAAAGTTCTCCACATGCTCTGAGGTTAATCTTTGTCACTTGACAAGTCTCCTGAGAAAAAGAGGAATTCCTCTGGAGGAAGGTTCCTGGCTGCAGACATGGGACACAGCAGGCCAGGAAGTGAATGGAGGCTGGATGGAGAGGACAGGCTGCAGGAGCCGCCTAGCAGGGAGGTCACCCCTTGGCAGGTGGCACCATGGGCTGGGCTTGGGAGGGGGCCTTCAGCTGCAGATGAGGCAAACACATTTGGGATACTTTGCTTCTAGCCCCGACGTGTCTCCGTGGCATACATACCTCCCTGACAGCCACACCATTATTACGTAATGTGGGAGGCTGTTGTGATTATATACTAACCACAGTGCTAGAAAATTATTAACCCTCCTATAATAACAGAGCTTTAAAGTGTTCCCTTTTATCACTCTTCCTGCCTATCTTGCAGCCTGTTTCAGTCCTCTGTACTTATTTAACATCATCTGTGGACAGCTTTTCCCCTTGATTTGCAGTAACTTATCATCAGACTGTGAAATTGTTTTTTTCTCATCTTGGCTGTCCTGGAATTCTTCCTATTTCTGGCTTTACAGATTCCTTGTTCTGAAGTCCTCTTCATCTCGGGCACCTAGGAGACAATATGTGGGTTTTCAGCCTTTTTTGATCTGTGAGCTTCTAAAAATTTGAAATGAAAGTTCATACTGTGGTACAGTGTAGTTAAGCCTGCTGGCATTAAGCTTACTATTCATAGTTACCTTTCTCTGACCTCCTCAAAGCAGCCTGTGCTCTATAAATACTGGTTATAAAGCTGTGGTTGTAGGCATACAAGTATTATATCAATTCCAATGCCCCAGTGACAACAAAGGAGACCCAGGATACAAACATAATCAAAACCACAGAATTTAAATGTAACATGAAGAATTAGAAGAGCCCTACAATCATACTCATTTTATTAGAGGTACTTTGTACATGTGCAACATATGCCTACTTTTTTTGAGAAAGGGAGAAAATGGGGCAGAATTTTCTAATAGATAGTTATGAGTACACTTCAGATTATTCAGAATTCAGGTGCACATGTAAAGCTTCTCCAGACTTCCTGTTTCAGCAAAATGCATCACAGAATTATTTTCAAGAAATTCATCTCACTCCAAAGTCAGATTTGATAAAACCATCCCAAACTCATAAGCTTCAGTAGATGTGATTAAAACAAAAAAGGGAAATGTTCACAGTACTAATTTTAATCATGAGCACCTTGTTCTCAGTACCTCTCTACTATTGAGATCTATTTACTTTGAAAATATGGTCAGTCAGTGACAAGATACAGTGCAGTCCAAAACTTTCTGCTTTGCTTCCAAAGCAATGTCTGTAGACATAATCACATCCACTGAATTGCCTCTTCCCAAATAGCTGTATATAAATCTAATACTATGAAGATGTATGGCAAATTTCCATTCCAGAAAATAACTTCATAAACCTCAGTCCTTACTGAATATATAGAGTTCTATACCAAGGTGAAATTCTCAGCAGTCAGAGGCCACAGTGTAGCTGATAAGCACCCTGTTCTTCCATCAATGCCATAGTGAAATAGCAGTAATGGGGAGACAAGAGATATTGATTTGGTTACGCACAGAAGGATGGCGAGCAGCACAGTTAGTGAGCACACTTAGTATATAATCAGGAAAATCTCCTTCCTTTTGAAAATAATTTCTCTTCACGTAGCCCTTTGCCATAAATTGCATATGAGATAAGGAATCTGTTTAATTCCAACTATCTCAGCATGGGAGACTTTGGGTATGCCTTAGCCATTTGCTTCTTCCACTTCCTTGCCATTGAATAGGTTAAAAAATTGTTTGTGAATTGCATAAGATACAACCAATTTTCTTCCTGACTGCAACTTCTCTGGTCTAGTCCTTTTGCATACTCAAGTGCATCAAGGGAGGGTAAGTCACAGGACCCTCATAATGAAGAGCATGAAAGTGAACTTCTTCTCCTCTTCCTTTGATTTTACTTGTCAGGTAATGTGAAGTAGAAAATGGGAAGAAAAGTATAAAAGGCCATACTACTGGCATTTTCTGCCAAATTCTGTATACTGAGACAGTGGTCAAACTTAAAGACTATTTTCATAATTGAGCTTCTTGGCTTTCATTAGTGAATGAGCTAATAATCTCAGAAGATTTAAGATTTTGTGGTTTAGCATTGCAGAGGCCCAGACAAAGTCTTGAACTTTTATACATTAAATAGTAAAGCTCTTGTTAATGTTAAAACTTGCATAGTTACAAGTTTCATTTCTGGATTTCCGCTGAATCCCTGTTATCTCAAGAGTCCATATATCTGTATCATTTAATCCTGGAAATTGTAGAAGAGTTTGGTAGAGTCTTAAATGTAATAGTGCACTGAGTGAATCAGAACCTTTAGCTTGGGATACTAGGAATGGAAATAAAATATTGCATATTTCTCAGAGCAACTCCTTAGCCTGACGTGTTTGTCTTGGATGCTGAAGACCAGGAAACCAGAGTGATTTGACAGAACTTTTGAGCATATCCAGCTGCTAAAGCCTCCTGTTGAAATTGAGATTCTTCATTTGGGGCTTGTAAAACTCCAGTTTGCGTTCAACGTTGCCTGGACATCCCCACCTGGTGAATTTGATCTGTGGACTTTGTCCTCTCTGGATTTGTAGCTTAACAGGATCACCAGACTGCTGATACTCTTTCAATTTGTGTTTTGTAAACCAGAATAAACATGAAATGCCATCACTGTGCACAGCCCTAACCATCTCCCCTGCTCCGCCACTAACAGAGATGTGACATGCAGCAGGATTCTCTCCAGGCAAACCAGCCTTAAACACAGTAATTTTCACAGCCTGCAGCCCAATCAAGAATGAAAACAAGGTCTGAAATCCTCCTTATTTTCCATCTGTCATGTCAATCATCCCATTCGCTGACATCTTAAGGACAGCAGGAAGGGGATAAATTATTCTGTGGGGTAGCTCCAGTGACTTCCCAGGAATTATGTCATAGCTGAATTTGACGCACTGCACCCCAAGTTACAAATGCTGAGCCAGGAAAAGAAAGGAAGAACACTGGAATGGTTGAAAAAACCCCTCAATTTTAGCTGGCAATTGTCTCCAGGCTTCATTGTAATGGTAACACATGGAATTAATAGAACTGATGGTGGCTGAACGTCTGCTCATTTCAGTCGTTCTTCTGCTGACATTCTGCATTGCGGTATAATTAGAAATACTGCGATAGTTTTAAACCTGAGAAGTACAAACAACAAAAACCAGCCCTTAGCTGAGCATTGGCCTGTTGATGGGCCTTCACCTATAGCTGAAGTACCACAGCAGCTCTCTGTACAGAACAGCAGCTAATGGTGGAATCCCAGGTCTCCTTTACATCCATACAAGATATGGGAGACTCTGCCTAAATGCTATATTGGTGTCATTGTACCTTTGTATTCCTCAGAGGCAAGTTTCAGGCATAGGACACCTTGTTTTCCAGATTAATGTGTGTTCTTTCCTTTACATAGTCATTCAGGCTGCTCATCTCAGGGCAGCTCCCTGGGGAGTGTGTGTGGTGAGGAAGGCTGAGTTCATGGTTAGGGAGCAATGAGCACGGCAGCTCTTTGCAGCAGTCAAAGGGTTTGCTGTGCTATGGAGAGCAGAGGGGCTGCTGTGGTTAAAAGCTGAGCTACTCTCTTCCACTGAGCACAGCTGTGGTGAGCTCTTCAGCCTCTGGAGGAGTTGAAGAGGGCTCAAAAGGGGCTTGAAAAAGGGGCTTTGAATGCATGTGGTCTGTGACTATTTCATAGTGCAGCACCCAGCATGGCCAGCTGAGCAGTGGTGCGGCTGGGTTAGAGTCCTAGCAGCAATAAAAAAGATAGCAAACGCTGCTGGAGCTGGAACTGCCAGAGCCCTCTGGGTGCCATGCTCAGCCTACTTCATCCTGCCGGCAGCGATTTGCCTGTCTTTTTTGGCTGGACCACCTCTCGCCTTCAGCTATCGCTCCTTCAGGGCTTTGGATCAGGATGGGCAAGCAAACACAAAACAGTCTCCAGCACAGCCTTAAAATGTCCACCGGACTGAGGTTCAGCAGCACAAGATTAATCTGTAGCTGGTTTTGACACTTACCACATGGTAACAGCCTTTCTTTTGACCAGTACCCTGCCTGACCAGAAGTCACTTCAAATGAAGGTCTGGTCTGAAGGATGGTGTCTCCAAAAAACGTTGGTTCTCTGACTCTATCCCATGGTTTGGGTACTGGATGTGGACTTCCTTATATTCTGTCAAGGCCAAGAAAGCTGATAACTATCCCGTTCCAAAATTATTAGAGCAATAAAAAGATTAATGAAGTTTTGAAAATGATAATTCTGATCTATTCTCCAAATTGCTCTTAAAGTTTCCTTATTTCCCTTTCTACTCTCTTTTTTCCCCCCCCTTTCCTTTGTGGTTTAGGAGCAATTTACCTCTACATCTAAGTGTAAATGTCTGCCTTTGACAGAAGGAAACTGCTGATCTGGTGCAGAGATTTCAGCAGTCGATGATTTTGATTCACTAGAGCTTGGAGCAATGATGACAGATGTTAGCTCCTGCAACAGAGATGCTGCATAAAGCTGTTCTGAAACAGCCGTCAGATCTATACACTTGCTAATCAAGCCACAGTGAAAGTGCTAAACTTCTCACTCCAAAAGGTTTGGTGCTAGACTTCTAATTGAATCACCGATTGACATTTTTTGCATTCTCTTAGGCCTTTATAGTAAAAGATGCTGCAAGGTAAAAAGACTTTGTGGATTCCTTCTGGAAGGGAAAATAGAGAGTGAATATTTCTATTTTGTATTGTCATGACTGTAAGTAAAGCTGGACATCCCTGATTCTCACTATGAGGCTTTCTGTGCCAGTTTAATGCTTTTATGTTGGCTTTATACTGGCTCTGGGAGGAGGGACTTTATCTGACCTGGCAGAAAGCGGGGGTGGTGATACCTCACCTGGCATAAAACCTGTCAGTACAAAATTAAGTCATCATTTTTTAAAATTTGAATTGGCAGAGTGAGTTCATTCTGGATCAGCACTTTCATCATGTGTCTGGCAACATTTCTGACAGAATATTAATAGCCCTAAAGCGGGATTTACCAAGCTGTGCAACCACAAACTTATTGTTTGAGCTTACTCTGATAAAAAAGCAGGGAGCTACTGGATGGTGGTTTTTACCAGGTTTCAGAATGCTCCTACCAAGAGCACTTTTCTAGTTAGGAACAATTTCCTCCCCCACAAAAAACACCACCCTCAAAATTCCGGTCTAACCAATAAACCCCACCCCAATACAGAAAATCCATGGATTAAAGGTTCATATGTAACTTTTGACACACTCCCCCAAATGAAACCTTTTGTGTAAATGGGAAAAAGGATCCCTTTGTGGTGTAGAAAGTCAACAAGGCATAAATCACTATTTTGTTTGTTCTGTTGCTAGACATGCTGAACAAGAAACCACCACCAGACCTGTGAAATTCTCCCATTAATCCTACTGGAGCGACTACTTCCAATACTCTTAGGAACATGAAAAATACATTTAAACATATTCCACTAAGATGTAATATTTTCCTAGTTGCAGCAAGGATGGTGTTATGTACTAGCTCGAATACTTGAATTAAATGACTTTACATAACTTTTACTTTTCTTTATTTCATTTTCCAAAAATGGTTTGAAAATAGAGTGGTTTAAAAACATAAGGTAGCTTTTGAAGAACAGAAGGCATTAGCTAAAAGTTTAGTCTTTCAATACTTCTGTTTGCTAATGAATTCTTGGAGTAAACAAACACTCTTTCACCCCCAGTTTCTGCAAAACACTTGTCTTTTGTTTCAAACCCAGCACACTCGGCTGAATGAGGTAATGCCTTCATCTCCTAGGCCAGAAATGTATTCAAATTGGGCACTGAAACAGGGTAGGAGGATAAAACCTGCTCTTTGGTAAACACAGAGTGAACTTCAGCTCAGCTTCCAGATTGCTGTGCTCAGAGGAAAGAATTAGAACTGCTTATCCAAACACAAAAAAATTCAATTCATCAGTTTAGCAACCGATTCAAAGCTTCACATAGGTGCCCTAAAATGCATTCAAACCACATTATGTATACATAAATGTATGTTTTAAATTAAGAATGTCTTGGGACAAAATTGCATCAATTTAATTGAGTCAGTTAAAGATTGCCCTGTCCTCAATACAAATACTGATTTTTAAATTCACTCATTTAGAAACAGGTGCTGAAGCAGGTTTCCTCATGTAAAGGCTGAAAGGACACTGGCTCTGACTGAGCTATAGCAACCCTCTGAAAAAAACCAAACCACTCTGCACAGCGACCATGAAAACACAGATCTGTTTCACCAAAGAAAGCTCCTCTGCATTCCTGATGCGATGTTAGAGTTCAGAATAATTTTCTTTAGACAAAGTCAGACAAGCACATTTTTCAGAAGTACATTAAATAGTATTTATTGAGTTTGCAATATCAGGGGCAAAGCTATAATCTCAGTCCTGGCTATTCACACACCATGGCACTGAGCTGTCATATTCTTTCATCCATTCAACAAATGAACAATAACATGGAACATCATAAAGAGGAGGGTTGAAAAAAACCAAACCAACCCTATACTCTCAGTTCTGAAAACAGGAAACAGACTGAAGTCTTGTTCTTATTCACAAATACATTTGCCTTCTTGATTAAACATAGTATGTTTTTACAGAAGAACAGACTTGTCCTCCTGATGTTTGAGAGAAGGTATGGGGTGGTTGAGCTGAAAGAAAGTAGAACAGTGGAGAGCACCAAGAGCTTTTCCATACGAACACAGTGACAGCTAGGTGGTTAATGTAAACTTCAAACTGCAAAGAATTCCTCAAAAGAGGGAGGCATCCTCCCAAATATCCAGTTGGGAAGAGCTCCTCTTCTTGGGAAGCCTTTGTGTCTGGGACTGCATATGGTGGGTGCATATGGTCAACAAACCA
Organism: Mesitornis unicolor; assembly: GCF_000695765.1. Classification (NCBI taxonomy): domain Eukaryota; kingdom Metazoa; phylum Chordata; class Aves; order Mesitornithiformes; family Mesitornithidae; genus Mesitornis; species Mesitornis unicolor. Next base: position 85,403 of record NW_010206862.1, read on the forward strand.
TCAAAAGCCTGCCTGCAAAACCTTATGGCAGAGCTTGTTTTAATATTCTCCATGGTGACCCTTCTGCATAGTAAAAAAAGGTATCACGCAATATACACATATCCATATTTACAGAATAAATGGCAAAAGAGGAAATTAGATACAGTGACATTTATGTCCAGGCATTAACAAACAAGAAGAAACCTTGTGTTGATCCAGGGGTTATTCACAGTTCATTTATGCAAGGTCTTATCTCTGCACATGGGTTCTCTTGTTCTGCAAAGGAGAGCCAGCAGAATGTCTCACTGTAGGAGACAGATGCTTGTCCTCCCTTAAACCATGGTCATGACCTTCAGAGAGGCAGGTTGGAATCTCCTAATCTTCTTCTTTAGTGCTTTTGAAGCTTTGATGCGACAGATTTTGGGCACTGGGGGAAGAGGCTTGGAAGAGGCTTGGGCAGTCCCTGATTGTCTGACTGAACCTTCAGGCCAAATAAGCTCACTTTCATCCCCTTCATCATAGTCAAGGGCAAGGCTGCTACTGTTACTGCTGCCATCTGATTCGCTTTCACTGGACTCGCTGTCCCCAAAACGGTTAGTCGTGAAATCGCTGACCTCCCCTTCGCTGGTCTCTGCAATGGTGGAGTGAAAGAGGGAGGTACACTCTGCAGAGTACTCGGAGTGGTCCGACTCGCTTTTGGCATAAGCTCCATGGCGCTGACTCTTGGAGCGAGCCCTCATACTGACAGTGCGCAGGACACCAGCTCTCCTTGTCGGCTGCCTTGGCGCTCCCAGGCCAAAGCTACTAGAGAGGCTGGCCAGGTGGGCCTTGGCAGAGATCTCCACTGTGGACTGCCACTTGCGCTGCTTCTTCTTGCTGGCCATGTCTACGCGCGCTGCTTCGAGGGAATACAGTGCATTGGCAGAGGCTCTGTAGAGCTCTGGCCTGGATGGCACAGTGGGAAGCCTGACCTGCACAGGCAACAGGCTGGACTCCGAGCATGACCTGCCAGTTGCATCACCAGAATAGGAAGGTCTCCGTATGAGGCTTTTTGCTCCGTGTGGTCTTTGGGGCTGATTCCACTCAGCAGGCAGCCTGGCAGCTCCATGGCCCCCTCTCGCCTTCTCCATGCAAAAGGCTTGCTTTCCAGGCCGGAGCACCTTTTCACTGTTCCTTCTCTTTATCTTCACTGCCTTTGTTTTGGAGCTGGCAAACTTGACCCGGACTTGGTGGGATTCTGCAGGGACAAACTGAGCATGAACGAACTCACTCCGTGCCACTCGCTCATGTCCCCCAGCATTAGTGAATTTAGCATTGCCACACCTTTTGAGGGACAGCTTTCTAGGTGGGACAGCTTTAGCATTCCAGGAGCCTGGGCTGGAGTCCTCCTGGGACAGCTGTGAGCCGGATGAACTGTGCTCTGTGCTGCTCTCTGTTGCTTCTGCCAGAGGAGAGCCCCTCGCTGCTGACTTGGCAGGATAACAACTATTCACAGCTGATGGCTCTGTGTCAGGCCGAGTGGATGGCTGCTCTTCATTCACACAGCGCATGGTCTCCTGCTGCTTGGCACATTCCACCTCTGGCACCTCTTTCTGCAGCTTCCCTTCAGCTTTGTTACTTTCCAGAGAACTCGCTTGTTTTTCCAGCTGGCTACTGCTGCTGTTAATTTTCACTCCCCCAGCACTGGGAGTTATAATGAGTCTCTGGTGCATTGTGGCTGGCTGGGTCTTTGTTGAAACCCACTCACTGGCATCAGCCCGATTGCTCCCTTTGCATCTCGTCAGCTGCAGCAATTTATTGATGTAACCCCCTGGCTTGGCCTCTGTGGTTGGCCTAGTCCTAATCAAGCTGGGACCTGTCGCACTTGGCATGGGTTTGCTGGGGGGAGCCTGGAGGTCTGCTTCTGGGGATGTCCCCACCAGGGAGAAAAGGGGACTTTGTAGAGCCACTGCATGAAGGGGGCTTGGGTAAGGATACACATCAATGCCATTCTTAGAGACCAAGTCGTTCTGGAATTTGGGGTCCATGCTGAGGAAGTGCATGTCTCTGGCATGGCACAGAGGCAACATGGTTTTGGGATCTGTCTCTTTCTGAAATCTAGTGTGTGCTGGAATGAGTCTTTCCAAGTCACCTACACAGTGGATGAAAATAAATAACCTAATTAAATCACAGACAACTACATTCAAACTGGCTTATGTTAAAAGTGCTATTTCAGAGGGATGTGCTAGCTTTTACTAACATCAGTAGCAAAAATTAAGAAAATAATGTCAGGCCTCCAAGATCACTGAATTACTTCAAGGCTTTTATTCACCTGAGCATAACAGAGATTTGAATGCCTTTTAATGCCAATAATAAAACTCACGCCTTTGCAGGAAATTTAAACGATGCTACTTGGATGAAAGTAAATCTCTGCGTATATAAAAATGTTCTAGAATGCCACAGACTAACAGGAACCCAACCAACTAAACAAAAATAAGGGATTATTTTGATTTCTTAGCAGAGATAATAAGTGAATCCAACAACCAGAAAGCCTGAAGCTGAATGTCATGTAAAATTATCCAATACAACAGATACAGTTTTTGAACACTTTCTCCCCAGGACAGAATAAGGACTTCCTCTGGATAAACGACTATAACTCAGAAATTCCTGAAATTTCCAGCATGCAGAGTTAATTGTATTTTTTTTTAAAGTGGTTAAATTTGAATTCCAGCTTTTCCTCCAACTGTTTTATATCACGTGTCTTGGAAAAATGTGTACAACCAACTGCTTTAAGAGGACTTAAGCAGACACTGGGTTATAGTGTTTCTTAACCTCTTAAATGCTGGAAGCTGTAGGTGCTTATTCTTTTGCATTTTGCTTTAGTAAGGCATTAGTAAATAAAAGCATTCAACATACATGGGAGAGCCATTAAGACCCACGTGTCCCATAGGCCAGAGTGATGCAATTCTACTTTTCCTTAGCCCAAAATCCAATGAAACCTCCTAACTGGATCTCTCATTTCATTTGATAACAACATTACCAGTCTCATGCCTTTCTCAAGTTTAAGAGAATATAATTCCAGAAAGAAATATTCAGAAGTTTTATTAAAAGGCAGAAAATCAGGAATGACATAATTCCGTGTGAGTTTTTTAAAAGTCAACCTTAAGAACGTAGAGGAATGAACCAAAGAACCTTTAGTTTGACAGAGAAAAAAAAAAATCTAAGGGTAACTACTTAGGCAGATGGAAGGCATAGCCCCTGAAGATGGCATTTATGGCTACCAATTCAGATCTCTTAAATTTTGGAGTACTGTCAAGATTGCTATAAGTTACGCTTGACTGCTGCACCTTCCTCTCAGGAGTACCTTCTGTGCACTGAGGGACAGCCTGTGTTCTTGTGTGAAGCAAGGCTCTTTCATCCAGACAAGTCATCCAAAAGAGCGCTATGGTGCTGCACTACCTCTGGTACCAAGAGTACTGCAACCATCTGCAGTTAGCTTGGATTTCCCTGGATGACAGTGCAGACTTCAGTGCCAACAGATCCTTAGCTGGCTGATTTTCTGGCTGCTTCATGCTACCAGGAAACCTAACCATCAAATCCAATCACATATTTCACTTACAGTGACTATTTCTGTTCTGTGACAGGAAGCTTTTGAAAGACTTCAAAATCTGGACTTGTCTGCAGTGTCCTACCTACAGAGCTGCTATACCAAAGGTTAGGATGATGATTTCTCAACATATTTTCATAATGAAATTCTTTAGGAAATTGTTGGCAGGGTGTAGTGGGGCTTTTTTGTGCAAACAAACCGGTAAGGTATCAAAAGAACACTGCAGTTGTGGTGTTTCAGCAAGCTTTATGCTTACCACTGAAAGAAAAGGCAGTTGGTTTGTATCTGCGGGGACAAGCTAAGGAGAGGAAAAGAGCAATTTCTTCCCCTCTCCAAATGATGCTTTTCTGAAGTAACACCTTGCCACACTTTTTGCAACGTGGTCAACTTTGCGAGAATTGTTTCTTCAAGACTACTCCCACTACTACCCCACTACTTACTTCTCACACTGAAGGAAGTAAGAGGTTGTAGCCAGGAAGAAAGAAGGTGGTGGTGTAAAAAGGAAGGAGGGCTGAAGGAGGTCTGTAGCCTCACTCCTGCTGCATCCCTACTTAACAGCAGCTATCCCTTCTTTTCTGCTAGTCTATCTCTATATTCAAGAAGCTATAAAGCCCCTGGAGTCTTAGCAAAATGTTGCAAGGCAGGAAAGCTTCCAATAGAACAAGCAGTCTGTAATTTGAACACAGAAGCCATGGATCATTAAGCTCAGCTCCATTCCCAGACTTTGAGAAGATTTTGCTTTTATGCTATAATTTATCATCATCGTTTCAGGTGTGTCTGCACAGATAAGTACAAAACAGGTGGTGTTGTTTCTGCTCCAAGCAAGCCAGAGGTGAGCTGGCACAGGTCAAGAAGCTATGAGAATGACTCCAGAGTGACACGGTACTTGAAATGATGTTCCCTATGGCTTCTCTGTTTCTGTAGTGGCACTGTCACACACCTGGCTGGGTCACCATATGACCTGCCCTAACACAAGGTTGCTCTGAGGCCATGGAAGGACCCAAAATAAGAAGCGATATGATGTCACTTCAGAGATGGGTAAATGAGAGATTTGGAATATTAATGGCCTTGTCCATTTTCTCTAAAGGTATGATGCAAATTCATGGTTGATCCACTGTTAGGCTCATGACTGGTTCATAGATAGTCAATTAAGCTTTGTTGTCTGTTATCCCTAACTGTACATAATAAATTATGAAAGAGTATAGTTTGAGTCCCCATTAATTTGAATAAATAGGGCAAGGTATGTATATAAGTATTATCATAGTCATCTTACATTAGACTGAGAAAACAGGCACTAAGTCTGGAAGTGTCTCTTTCGACTTCGTTTTCTGTAAAATCTTTCTCAGTAAAATGCATCACCTCTGATTTTGAATTCATTTTTTATTTTTCATACACCCCTGCACCTTCACACAAAGTATTTTAAACACTGCAATTGTTCTGATTTCATAAGCAGGTAAATTTAGAAAAAGTATCTCAACATTCATTACAATTTTATCTTATGCACTTAAAATTTTTTCCATTTCTAAATGCATGCGTCCTTGTATTTGTTATTATTTAGAAGTATCTTAGTATGAGGACAAGTGAAATTTGGGCAGTGAATGGTTTAGCTCAGTGGTTTTGATTAATTCTCACTTTGTGTATTGAAAATGAGTCCTATATATTGATTATTCATTGGTATATTAGGTCCTAAAAGTAATAACCGGGATTCTGCCCTTCTCTTGAATGAGCATTCAGTTCTGCAGTTGATTACCTGTGGAAACTGGCCTCGGTCGGGACCTGGCAGGAGTCCCAGAAACGTCTGTGCTAGGTGTAATCCGACATCCATCGCTGACATAGGTTCCCTGCTGCTGGAAGCTGGTGGTGTGCACAGTGGTTTCATCTGCAGACTTGGGTCGGTAATCAAACACACTGAGCCTTGCTTTAGAGTGTTGAGAGCCAGGCAAGAGACTGGTGTGGGAGGAGGAGATGGACTCACTGTACACCGAGGTACAAGAATTGGAGAGTGAGCAAGAGCCACCATCGCTCAGGTCGTAGAAGCCTGCAAAGTTAAAATAAATCTTATTTGCAGTAACTAAACATGCTCTGTAGAAGAAACATGCAGAGTTTGCTTCATTTGCTATGTGCCACAGGCCTAAATTTATGATCATTTATTTGGGTAACTTTAGCAGAGGTATACTCTAATTCAACCACCTTCTACTGGGTTTCTGCACATTTACTTAGGCCCTGAGCCAGCTTGGCACGCACATGCATGCTTAATTCTGAGGGTGGGATGGGGTGAAGTGCAACACCATCATGCCTAGTTCTTCACTGGAGAACGTCTTTGGGGACTATTATGCAACTGGTGTAAAATAGGGCCGTCTTACGCTGTTGTAACTTGTGCTAGGTGCATCTAAGCACAGATTGGATGGGAATGTAGAGTAAATCTAACCTGTGATCAGAGCTGCCAAGTCTATGATAGCTGGAATGTCTAAGGGCAGAGAAGGGAGGCTATCTTCCTTCTCCAGATCTTACGGTCATAGCCAGTTAATTATGGAAGTATTAAAAAAGTCTCTGTATAAATAAAAAATGGAAAATTTTATTATTCCTCTCTACATAAAGCAAACAGAAAAGGAAGCTGTTTCCTTTTGAACCATGTGTGCCTGAGTGCACAGCTCCTGAACTTAAACACTCAACAGAAACTTGCACTTTTTACATCCACTCCAAGTAACAGGCTGCAAATCTGTGTGCTGTAAATAAAATCCTTTCCTTGTCTCACTGAAGACTTAAGGTTTTTCAAAATTGTGTTTAAAAAGAAGTATTCCCTTTGTCCCAGACTAGATAACAGAAACTGGTTTTAACAGACATCCTAGCTGTAAGTCTGCAGTACAAGTGCCCTCTCTGAATCAGATCAAAAACCTGAAATTCAATCTCTGTCCATGAGAGCTTTAGTCAGCAAACTGTTGGAGTGGCTTTTCTCAGTGTCTTTTAATAGAGCTGTTTCTTTTTCATATAAATGATTACATATTCATTTGGCCAGAGCAGTGCAGTGGTAGTAATCTTCAAAGCCTTAGTGAGGTTCAGGACAGCTCTTGAATTCAAGAGCACAGACACTGATATTTGTCTCCTTCACTTCTAGTGAGTGCTCTAGCCACTTTGCCAATGGTCATTCTGCACTGGACAAGGTAATTAATTAACAAATCTGTCTCCTCCTCCTTTCATTTTAAAATAAAAAACAAAATCCAGAAAAAAATCTGTTTGAGTGGTAAATACGTATTTTCCAACCAAATCAACTTTGCAGGAAAATTCCCACCAGCTCTGTGAGTGTGGTCTGTGCCAGATGACTACTCTCCACCTCAGCCATAGGGCAACATTTCTGACCAAACAATACAGAGTTTTACCTAGCATTTGACACCCTTCAGTTCTCCTAGCACAACACCCCCGGGAATAAATGACCAAGTGCACATTACCTGAGCTGGGCCGGCTGTCACTATCTAAGTATTCACTGGAGGTCTTACTGACGTCCAATTTCAGCTCGCTTATTCGCTGGTCTAGCTGATCCAGGTGGCTCTTCAAGCCAACATCCTGTCTCCTCAGACGAGACTAGTTCACAAGTTGAGCGAAGAAGGAGGAAATGAAGAATAATCACAGTTAGAATCTCAGTGGCAACACATGAATTCAGGCCATCTGTGCCGGACAGATTCTGCTCTCAGGAAGTGTTTTGCTTAGCTAGGGACTGTTGTAATTGGCTTTTTGTAACGAGGCTGACATAATGGACAAGTACAAAACATTCTGTTTCTCAGTACATACTGTATGCTGCCCAGCTGAACATGTTCTCAAAACTTTTCATAGTGAATATACCTATTTTGTCCTTTGAGGTTACACCTATGGCAGGAACTGTATCTCTAAAGAGGATGGCAATCTTTTATCTAATTAACATATTAATACATGTACTGCATTTTGCCATACACTGCCTCTGAGTAGAAGATGAGAAACATTACAGATTGTCTGCATGATACCTTCTGATGAAAGGAAACTGCTGTATGTAATGGTATCTTATTGTCATACAAAGTAAAGGCAGCATATTCATTTATCTAAAGCCCTTGGTTTTGATGACATCTCTTTAGAGTTGAAAGGGTACACAGCACGCATTGTGACATCTATTTAGCTGAAAGTTTTCCTTGCATGTCTCATGGCTAGATATTGCCACACATTTTATGCAAGGAGAAGGTGGCATTTGAATTCTGCAGTGAAAATTACTGTATTTAAAGTAAACGGTGTCCCAAGCTTGTGAATAATCCTTCAGAAGCCAGCAACACGGTCCTTTGCCTATTGCAATCACTGGCCAGGCTGATCTGAGGTAACAGTTCCCGCAGTTTCTCCCCCAATATTTACGCCACCAGCTTAGCGAGGCAGATGGTCAGGCGTTAGGTAACAGCCAAAGAACCACAGTTGGTTTCTGTCACAAACTTCTCACATGGCACTTGGCAAATTATCTAGGCCCAGTCGCTATTTAGGCAGCTTCTAATTATATCACACCTCACCATCCACCCCACAGTGCTTTACAGAAAGGTGGTCTCCTGAAGTTGGTTGTAAAGTTGTGTTCACAGAACCTTGAGGGGCTGGGTTTCCATTCAGTAATGGCAAGAAAAACATTACTAAGATTCCTCTTTACATGTATATTTCAGATTTAATAACACAAGGAGCAGTTCTAACAGCATTTCCAGCCCCAAATATGAAAAAATATAATCTATGTCCCTCGATTAATTAAAGTATCTGCAAAAATAAATGGCATGCAGAAAATAAAAATCGGTATGTACGCATTTTTTACTCCACTTTCCTTGTGTTCAGATTATTCAGCTTTCAATATTTGGATTTTTAGGTTTCTCCAAAGCTATAAATGCTAAAAGCAAGGAAACCTAAGATCCTGAGGTAATCATTAAATGATTAAAAACTAGAATTCAATGGAAAGAGAAAAAAGACAGATGTGCCGAGTCTCACAAGACAACTGTTATGGCTGGTGATACTCTTGGGAAAAATAAAAAAGGTATTTCTAACATGCTAGTATAGGGAACTAGAGGAGCATATAAGATATAAGAAATAAAGCTCCTTTTTGTTAGTGTGGCACATCTAGAAAGGTTTAAGCTCAAGAGGCTCATTATTGCTTCCTAGAAAAACCCTTGGTGATTTTCCCTCTTCCTGTTTCACATAAACAAAAAGGAAGGGAAGAACTGGATAATAAAGGAGATTTTCTATCCCATCTGAATGATGAATGTATGACCTCCTCAATACTTCTTTATTTCCTTTATGGTGAAAGAGCAAAAACATGCCTTGCCTCCTTCAATCCCACCTACTCAGGAAATCACAAAGTTTTGTTTTCATGGCTGGAATTAATTGCTTAATGATTAATGTTTTGCCAGCCAATCCCTCAGTCTGTGGTTTCTGATTAATGACAGAGAGGCCACAAGGCTCTCAGGTATTCAAAGATTATTTATTATACCTCCAGGTTCTGTCTGCGCTTTCACAGTATTTTAACCAACACACATGATTTACATCATCATTTTTAACCCTTTTATGGTGTCTCACACCATTGGGTTTTCATGATTCTGGCAGACTTTGTAGCTTTGATCTTTCAATTCACGCCTTCTGCACTCCAAGACAAGAAGCATTCCTCAAACCATTTGGAGAAGGATGTCTTTTCCGGTACGTTTGGTTGAGGTTGTTCTTGCTCTAATAACCATGCTAAGCAGCACCCAGAACAAGAAACCCTAAATACACTCATTCTCAATTCACAACATGAATTTTATATGACACAAAACCTTGCAGGTGAAACCATGTTTGCTTTGGGCAATGCAGCTGCGAAGACTTCTGTACACTGCACAATGCAGGACCAGACTTTCCCAATCAACTTGTACTATTGATGGCCTACAGTTTTGGGGAGCCAAATCTGAGATATTATCATATCACCCTATTTTTCAGAAAGAATAACACTCTCTGAAAAGCAGGTTCCTTTAAGTCAACTCTAATTGGCACCCCAAATCAAGGCACCGAAAGCCACTGGTCATACTGGACTAGTCTTCTCAACAATTGATCTCTTCAGTTAAAGACATGTTTGATATTTATTGTTTTTAGATTAGCATCTGATTATTAATCCATCTCTATTTTGGAATGGACATAAGATAGCATTAATCTTATCAAGCTTTGCACATCTAAAATCTATTCACACTTGAGTCTTTTGTAACTGATGGTGCAAAGCAGCCAATTTCAGAGGAAAATTGATCTCACCTATCCCAGATCTTTATTCTGGAGTGAACTCGTTCTGGAAGCACCTCTTTTTCTCAGTTGACAAAAATGTTAAGTTAGTTTAATACGAAAATTAAAAAATAATTCCTGGTTTAAAAGATGTTTTCTTCTATTTAAAACTATCTAAAGGGAAAATACATCTGTGTGAAATTCAGGGTAAAAAGTGGGGGGCTTTTTTTCTGTATAATGTGTCCCTCCTCATGTTTTTCTATTATCATAAGCCACCTGAAAGCTTGCAAAACAAATTCATCAGATTCAAATCAAATCAGCCAACTTTTATAAATATGTTCTCCAATGCAACAGCTGACAAAGTACTGGGTGCTGCAGCCTTAGATATCCATCTACTCTGCCAGTGAAAGTGTCATAGATTTCTTTTTGTATTAGCCTAAATCTGCATCTCCTCTTTTCTCTGTGTCACCATGACAGAGTTTGGCTGAGAGTAGTTTAGCACCTTTGGCATCACTGACAGTAGATGGCATTACTTAACTTTGCTTCTCTTCTGCTACGGAGAGTTGATCCTGCCTGCACCATAGTAACTTGCAGCTGCCAAAAGAGCCCCTGGCTGGGTCAAATACCACTGGCATTTGATGGCTCTGCTCCAGCCATTCCCACTAGTGGCACTTGGCTCCTTAAAGGTATTGCCTCTGCTCTTCTCTTTCTCACCTTACCATCATAGCAGATGCCTGGCCTGACTCTTTATCAGTCCTGATTCCATTGCTGAGATATTTTGAGCCAGCTCCAGCTGATACAGTTTCCCCATTTTATGTTGCAAGGACAAAACTTTTTATGAATTAAACGATGATCACACTAAATCCCAGGGCTACAGCCCTACTTGAAACTTGGACCAAGACACGTTGCAAGGCAAAGCCACATTTACATTGTTAATGAGTTTCTCAATCTGAAAGCTTATAGAGCAGTGATCACATACTCTATCGTCCATGGGCGAAGAACAACAATGATGAAGACATAACACTCCCTAAGCAATGCTGTGCTTTGCATTTTCTGTTGGTTTTAGTTTTAACTTAATTTCCTGTGATCATGAACAGAATTTTCAATGGTATTGAGTGCAATATGCTGCCCATGAGTCACTGAAAAACAGTTTTCAGCCTATGGTCACGAAGTTCCTAGAATCTGTGGACTACTTCTAACAGGACTGTGAAAAGCTTGTTTTCAACTGGGTTTACTTTGCTATTGAGCAGCTTTGAGGTATGTACCTTTACTCAAATATTTGTCTGTAATTTGCAGGGGAATAAAAACCAATAAAGGTACCAGGTATACCACTCCAAAAAGCATCCAGCAGCCATGGGTCAATCAGAAGAGCTTTGTAACACTACTTCAAGCATTTGCACAACTGCAGCTTTGCTGACGGACCCGCCACTGGATTTATGTAGTTCTAAGTCTTCCCCCTCAAGCTTTAGGGACACTGCCCTCCCACGCACCCCCAGAAGATGTGTTTCCCATAATTGCACTGGCACCTACTGGTGAAATCCGTCCCTCTCCAGCGGGACTCTGACTTACCATCACTCTACCGACTCCTGCATTTCTAAGGGCAGAAATTCATGGCTCAGTTTCTTCCATTTTAATGGCTAGTTTCTCCCATGTCCATGTCCTTGGAAAGCCTTGTAAGATGCCAGTAAAATCCTGACAAGCTAATCTTCTATTTTCACATTTTATTTAAAAAAATATATAAACAAATGAGTAATTAAAGCACAACAGCTGAAAAAAGAACAGTCACTAAGGTTGGAGGTCATTGGGTGTTTCTGTTAACCTAGTGGCCCCTGGGTTATGCAATAAATGCCTTCAATTCTTTCATTTAGTTAAAAGAAAAAAAAAATAAAGTGGTTGCCAATAAATTATGAATGACAGGTAATCAAGTGGTTGGCAGTCCACTTGTCCTGCATTTTTTACTTTAATCAAGATATGCCTGCTGCTGTGTTTTCACATGTGGTGGCTGGGTTTCCCTGAAGGTTAAAGCCAATTTTATTCTGAGATGCTGCCTGATAAAGCTGCCTCTGGGAACCGAATAACCGTGCTGTTTTCACACCTGACTGATAACTGATGCCCAAGCCTTGCACCAGTACAGGGAGGGAAAGGGCTCTGAATTAAGTCTGAGTTTACTGAAGTGTGTAATTGCCCATACTAGAGATTAAAGCCCTTTATCCTTTGATTGCTGCCTCACCTATGAGGTTGCAATTCACAATTTTTTTTCTTTCACAAAAAAAAACCCAATCCGTGCAAGCAGCTGGTGTAAGACTTCAAATACCATGCCTGGGATTCAGTTATTCTTCTCTTTTGATCACGCACTCCGTGGGCAAGAACAAAGTAGCCCTGGCCCATGAACCCCTTCCTGAGAGATTGACTCCCACCAGCACACAACTGCATGCCCACATGTAGGTGTACGCACAGGTGTAGGTACACAGGCCCGTACCAAACTCCCTGAGCGCTTAAATCTATTTAACCGTATCTCGCTTTATCGTCTTTTGATCTCCTATCCAAGCGGCGACTGCCGTCACCAGCGCGATACACGCATTAGTAATCTAATTACGGAGTTAATCATCGCCTACTCCCGGGCTCCCATGAATGAGCAACGCCGCTTAACAACTTCTCAGCGCTGCTCCTGGCGCAGCGCAGCACCTCTACCAGCACTATGCGCCGCGGGTCGCTGGAGAGGCGCTCAGGTGAGTCCCGCCTGAGGACAAGCAGCGATCGTTGTCACGGCTGCGACCGGGACAGACAGCTCGCCCCAGACTGCCCCCCGAGTCTCCGTCGGGGGCAACCACCGGGGGGGTTGCGACTGCAGCGCTCTGCCTGCTCTCGCCCCTCGAAACGGCGCCAGCGGCTCCTGAGGGGAAGTCGGGTGTCAGGCAGCCCCGTGCCAGGGG
>NW_010206863.1:0-944 GCF_000695765.1 Mesitornis unicolor
TGCTCTGGCAGGAGTTGGACTGGGTGATCTTGAGGTCCCTTCCAGCCCCTGCCGTGCTGTGATTCTTTAATTCTGTAATTTTGGCCATGGCTCATGCCCTGTCCATGTCTGCATCCCAGGCACGTCGCTTTTACTCCTACGTGTGTCTGTATCCACAAACTCCCAGGATTAGCCACAACTACTTCCCACCGGACATTTTAAACTCCGCTACAATTACTCCTTTGTCCTGCTATTTCGTGCAATCAGATTTTTATTTTTCAATCTCTTTTAAAAGGCAGACACATTAGTGATTTATTTCCCCCAATCAACACGAGAACAGAAAATTAGAGGGGTTAAAAGGAAAATTAGAATCCATCGCCGTTAAAAACAAAACCAAGCGCAGGCTAGCAAAGTCCCACCGTATAAAGGGATTACTCCATCCCTGACCCTTTCCAGGGGACCTCCAGGTATTATTTTTCATTGATTTACCTTAATGAAACTAATGCACCCCTCTCCGTAGGAAGCTGACTCCATAGCTGTCTAGGCACTGGATTCAATTAAAGAAATGAATACATCTGGCTTCGAAATGGTTGAAAAGCCAGGGGCAACGCCGCTTTTTTGCATCTCAGGGTCCGCTCTCGGGACACCGCGGAGGATGCTCGACATTCAACACCGCTCCTGGAAAACCCGTGCCCGAAATATTCCCCGGCGGCGCGGGCAGCTCCCGCGGCCCTGCCAACAACCCGGCCGCGGCTTTGATGGCAGCGGGCCTCAAATTGTTTTAACAAGGCTCTTTCTTTCCAGAAGCCGGCAAAGTCGATCGGAGACTTCGCTGCTGACTTAGAAAGCCCCAGGTGCCCCGAGCTTGCAAATACTCAAGGCTTAGCTATGCTCGGTTTCCAGGAAAAGGGGTACAAGCATCCAACCGCGGCGTGAAATATCAATAACCACCGCGGCGACTCGGC
>NW_010206863.1:963-8522 GCF_000695765.1 Mesitornis unicolor
GAGGAGCGGGGTTTAAAAGGCGGAAAAGCAGAAGCTGGGGTAGAGGCTACGTCCCCGCGCCGGCCGCATCTCGCACCGCGCAACCGCATCGAGCAGGGCTACGGCGACAGGAATACGCTTGGCTGGCTTGCAGACATGGGAATAGAGGAAACAAGGTGGCTCGAGAGCACTTTGTTTGCCATCTATCCGCTGAAATGCCGTGGCTTTTTCCTGCCGCACATGAAACAAGCAGAAATGACAACGATCGGAGGGGTTCGTTGAACCAGAAGGCAGGTCCGAAAGGTCTCCTTAGCTTTCTTCATGCTGATTGCCCTAATCCAAATAGGGAGGTAGTAAATGTCAAGAATCCACGCTGTTTTCTGGAAAAAATAATGCTCTACCACTCTATCCAGAGGAAATAGTGGTAGAGCTTGGGTTGGAGCTCTTAGACCAGGAGGAACATCAGGGTGAAATCCCCATGGGGAAGTTTCAATTCCCGGAACAAAATACAGGGAGAGAGGGGGGATTTTACAAAGATCTTTCCTCTTTCAAGCAGACGTTGAAGATCCCATCGTGCTTTCCCTAATAGCAGGCATTTCCCCCAATTCCCTGCATATTTAGGGGATAAAAGGAGCCAGTTAAACACAACGTGCTCAGTAGTGCCGCAACAGCAAGCTTGTGAGCAACCCATATGGAAGGAAACCCTTTCCCCCCCATTTCTTGTGATTTATCTTAGTGATTTAAACTACCACTCAGTCTTCTCCTTTCCTCCCTTTCAATACTAAGGACCTTTTCTGGTTCAACTCGCCCTCCAGCATTTTTGGTGCAAGCGGAGCAGACCAAAACGCGCACACCACGCAGTCTTGTACTCACCGACATGGTAGAGTGGGCATCTACATCCCCCTACAGAGGACAACACAGGGAGTTCAAAGTCAGACGCAGAAGAGAGCAAAGCAACAGCGTGAAAGGCAGAGAGGTGCACATCAGTCACTGCAAATAGGTGCCTACAACCCATCAATGCCCCAACCCAGGCACCGTCTGCTTGTTGGTTGGTAAAGTAGAAAAAAAAGCAAAATATGGGTTTCTTGAACCTGGTCTAAGGAGGATGAGGAGGAAATCAAGGTACCACAAGAGTGGTTTTATTGCTATTAAGTCAATGTCCACGTGACAAGAAGGCCAATGCCATCCTGGGGTGGATGAGAAGGGGTGGTTGTAGGGCAGAGAGGTTCTCCTGCCCCTCTGCTCTGCCCTGCTCACACCACAGCTGCAATCTTGTGGCCAGTGCTGGGCCCTCAGCTCCAGAACAACAGGAACTGCTTGAAAGAGTCCAGCAGGGCCACAAAGATGAGGTGTGGATCTGGCAGCCTTGCCAGTGTTTCCTCACCATACAAACGCTGTCACTTGGAGAAGTGAACAATAGAGCATCTCCTGCTGAGGAGCGGCTGAGGGAGCTGGGGCTCTTGAGCTTGGAGCAGAGGAGCAGAGCCTGAGGGGTGCCCTCATTCCTGGGGATCCATTGGGAAAGGGCAGTGTCAGGAGGAAGGAGCCAGGCTCTGCTCTGGGATGGCCAATGCCAGCACAAGGGGCAATGGTCCCAAGCTGGAGCACAGGAGGTTCAAGCTGCAGATGAGGCCAAAGTTTGTGAGTGTGAGGGTTCTGGAGCATGGCCCAGGCTGCCCAGAGAGGTTGTGGAGTGTCCTTGTGTGGAGACACCCAAAGCCCTGGCCGTGTTCCTGTGTGACTGCTGTGGTGATCCTGCTGTGGCAGGGGTTGCACTGGGGGAGCTTTCCAGGGCCCTTCCAACTCCTCATATTCTGGGATTCTGTTTTTCTGTGATTCTGTGCCTCAGCTCTCCCGCCTGCACCATGGAGGTGATGGACATCAAACCCTTGCTCAGCTCTTCTGAGGGCAAGGGGACGTGAGCTCAGCATAGGGCTTGTGTAAATCTACATAAGGTCTCTTTGGTGCTCATATGGTGTTTCCATGATGGGTATTTTCCACTTGGGTCCCTCCCAACGTGGCCAAGGCTGCGGTTGGTGCAAAGTCCAAGGCAATTTACTTCCACGCACAGCGCCTTGCCTTTTAAAATATTACGGAGGGATTTGGCTTTTTAAATGAAAACATAGGTAATCGTGCTCTTTAAAAAAGAAAATAAACACTTCCAAAGCTCTCTCTACCCCAAGCGAGGGCTGCCGCGGCTGACAAATTTATTTGCAACCGGGAAGAGATGCCAATACGGTGAATAAGGCAGAAACATTGCAGCAGAGCGGCCGCGGCTGAAATCTGTGCCTGCCATCTGGCAAAAATAAGCACAAAAAAGGGGGGAAAAAAAAAAAAAAGAGAGAAGAATAAAATAAACCCAACCCCAAAGCTCTTTTGCACTCTTGTGCAGAGGGTTCACACTGAACCGCCCCAAACGGCAGAGGTTTGAGGTTGTTGGATCGCTGAAAGATTGCTTCCCCTTCCCTGGGTCAGCATCACCTCTTGACCTGCCCCCGTTACCTTCCAAAGGAGGTTATCAAGATACAAGACTAACAGAGGATTAAAGGAAACTCGAAATAAAAACAAAACACCCCCCCTCTTCCCTCCTCCCCATCTTGCTCCCCTCCCCCAGGAAAACATCCTTGCTTTGTTAACCTGACAGTTGCTGTAGGTGTTGACACAACCCTCCCGTCTCCGAGAAGCGTAATGTCAACAAATCAGTGTGTTTGGAGTAGCCCTGTCAATGCGATTTACATTAACTTGTCTAACAAGAAATAAAAACAACAATCAGCCATCAAAGACAAAAGGCTTTTTCAGTCATTCTTTGCACAGTATTACGCTGGAAATGTTAATTTTTTGGAGGCCGTGGCCTCTTACTTGCTGAAAACCAGAAACCACCTTTTTTTTTTCTTTCCTTTTTTTTTTCTTTTTTCCTCCAAGTTTTTCTTCTTAAAAAAAAAAAAAGTCTTTTCTTTTAAAGGAGGCCCGAGCATCCCATGGTAGTAGGCTCCGCAGCAGCAGTAACCCAGTCTCCCTGGTTAAGGCAGGAAGAGGGCAGCCTGCAAGCCAAATGTGAATTACGCTTTGATTTCCACCAGCGTTTGGAGACATTTTTGGGCACTTAGTGGAGCATTTTCGAATTGTGGCTCTAAACCACCGCGCAAATCTCACGCAGCGCTGGCATGCACCAAAACCCCATTAACTTCACCACGAGCTTCTCCTCCACGCCGTACCCATCAATGTCCCTGTCACAGCTGGGGGCTCAGCGTCCCCAAGCAAAGTGGCAAAAACCCAAATCGATTCCAGGGATTCCTAATACCAAGTGGTTTCCATCATCTCCGGCAGCATCTGCTCTGATGCTCTAAAGGGAAAATTAGGGATTGTGAGTCCTGCTTGAATGCTGGAGAAGAGTGGGGACTCTTTATGAGCCAGGACTTGATTTGGTCTGGGTTATTTTTCCTACTTGAGGACCACACCACACCACTTGGTTGCCCAAAGAGGTTGTAAATGCCCCATGCTTGGAATCATACTCGGCACTGGTGAGGCCGCACCTCGAGTGCTGTGTTCAGTTCTGGGCCCCTCACTGTAAGAAGGATGTTGAGATTCTGGAGCGTGTTCAGAGCAGAGCCACAAGGATGGGGAGGGCTCTGGAGAACAAGCCTGATGAGGAGCGGCTGAGGGAACTGGGCTTGTTTAGCCTGGAGAAGAGAAGGCTGAGGGGAGACCTCAGCACCACCTACAACTGCCTCAAGGGAGGTTGTGGAGAGGTGGGTGCTGGGCTCTTCTCCCAGGTGATGGGGGATAGAACAAGGGGAAATGGCACCAAGCTGTGCCAAGGGAGGTTCAGGTTAGAGAGAAGGAGGAAGTTCTTTCCTGAGAGGGTCGTCAGAAGCTCGAACAGGCTGCCCAGGGAGGTGGTGGAGTCCCCATCCCTGGATGTGTTTAAAGAGCGGGTAGAGGAGGTACTTAGGGATATGGTTTAGGGGGTAGACAGGAGCGGTTGGACGTGATGATCTCAGAGGGCTTTTCCAACCGAGCGATTCTGTGATTCTGTGATCAGCTTGGACGGGGCTCTGATCTGATATCAATGTCCCTGCTCATTGCATTGGGTGAGATGATCTTTAAAGGTCCCTTCCAACCCAAGCCTTTCTGTGGCCTCCAGAGGTCCCTTCGAACCTCAACCATTCTGTGACTCTCCCCAATAAATACAGAAAAATCCAGCCTCATGTATCCAAAAAATGGGAAACACAACATCTAATGCTCAAATCATGGCTCAGAGTCACATTTTAGCTCCCTCAAGCACCTCCACTTCTCTTTGTCCCCTCTCCAAAACGTTGACTGGAGTCAAGCGGACCCTTCGGGCTCCCACAAAGATGCTGGAGGGAGTGGAGCATCTCCTGCTGAGGAGCGGCTGAGGGAGCTGGGGCTCTTCAGCTTGGAGCAGAGGAGCCTGAGGGGTGCCCTCATTCCTGGGGATCCATTGGGAAAGGGCAGTGTCAGGAGGAAGGAGCCAGGCTCTGCTCTGGGATGGCCAATGCCAGCACAAGGGGCAATGGTCCCAAGCTGGAGCACAGGAGGTTCAAGCTGCAGATGAGGCCAAAGTTTGTGAGTGTGAGGGTTCTGGAGCATGGCCCAGGCTGCCCAGAGAGGTTGTGGAGTCTCCTTGTGTGGAGACACCCAAAGCCCTGGCCGTGTTCCTGTGTGACTGCTGTGGTGATCCTGCTGTGGCAGGGGTTGCACTGGGGGAGCTTTCCAGGGCCCTTCCAACTCCTCACATTCTGGGATTCGAGGCTGCTGGATCTGCCTTGGGGCACACCCTTGACCCCAGCATGGTTTCCTGCCGCCGAGCTGCCCCGTCCGGGACAACGCGATTACTCACAGCCGTCACGTTAAGGAGCCGCCTGCATTTTTGCCGGCTCAGGACTTTCGGCTCCGTTCTGTCACAGGACAGCGCGTTTCGCTGCTGTAACTTCGGCACGGTAACCGCCGACAAGGCCGGGCTGGGTCTCTTTGATCAGCAGGGAAAGGTGTTTTTTTTCTTTGGGGTAATTACTGTCGTGACAAAAGGCAGGTGAGCAGCTCGGCTCCCGCCACTTAGTCATCGCCTGAGACTGCCGGGCTTTTCTCCCCAAAATCTGCTGCAAGTGCCAAGACTAGGAGAACGCTCGTCATTCTTGTAAAATGGTGCAAATTCAACACAAAGGTATCAGCTCTGAGAGACAGAGGAGTTTCCAAAACAGCAAAGGACACCAGAACAGGAAGGGACGAAGTAGCAGAGTCTGCTTTTAGGAATGAGAAGATGCTCCAAGGATGCTTCATGCAAGGAAGCCCCTCCAAGCCAGCCTTCCCATGGTGCACAGTCACTTGCTGTCCTCCGTGAGTTACTGGCAGTGTGGAAATTCGGTATTTTACAGCTGCACCAGGTTGCAAACTCATTTCAAACAGGGCAGCAACCCCTCTGAGACGTGACACCACATGCTAATGGTTTGGGCTGGATTCGGACCAGCAGCATAGACACAGCTCCACCTCGCCACTAGCAATCCTGCAATATCCTCTTCTAGTTATAATTTACCCTTTTGAGAGATAGTTCCTTTCCCCCATGAACCTCTCTCCCTCTTTCCTGTCACAAATGAAGCTCATCTCACATTTTTGGTGCTTTCACAAACATCTCCATCATTTTTCTGCACTGATTTAGACACACAGGAGCTTCTATGCACCTTAACTCCTCCGTTTCACTTAGCAAAGTGCAGAAATTTTAATGTTTTAAATAATCCACAGGAAACAGGTCCTTGAACCCTACAAGAGCGAACCAATATAGGTACGAAAGGAGCTGGGTGCCTTTTCGATGTACCCTAGTTCTCCCTGCCTTGCTCTCACCCACCATTGCCTGCAAAGGGACCCCATCAGCAACGTTCGGCGATGGCATCTTCACAGCGCTCCTCTAAAGGAAGAAACTCCAATATATACCAAAAAAATCCCACCTACATCTCCTAAAATCCACAGAACCAGACCTACAGCTTCACAAATCAGTGACTTTCCTCCCCTGTCTCCCAGGGCTGTCGGGCGGATCAGCACCAAGCAATGCTTTGGAGATGAGGTGCTGCACCGCAAAAGCACAGAGCCTACACCTCAGCTGGGCCCTTTCTAATCCAGTTATGGGAAAGAAAAGGCTGCTTCGATCAGTCTGGGTCCTTTTTAGCCCAATTAGCCGTCCTCTCAGTCTCCAACACAACTTTGACTCGCTCAAAAAACAGGACATTAATATTTAAGGAAGATAAATCACTGCAGGTCCGTCTCATAAATCATCGCGGGCGTTTCTCCCCATCCTCATCCCTCCTGCTTCATGCTCTGGTGCAGAGACCGATCTCCCTGTCAAACCCCATTACTTCCCTGCATAAGTATTCCCAGTCTGATCCGTGGGGATATTTTGAGAATAAACCTGACCTGGACAAGAAAATGGGCAAAATCCCTTCCAAAAATCTCTGCACAGGAGGCAACACCTATGCAGAAGTCCATTCTAGTGATAAGGGCACGAGAGGATGAGGGGTGATGGTTTCAAACTGGAACAGGGGGGATGTAGACTGGATATTAGGAAGAAATATCTGAAATTGCTTTTAGGACAAATATCACATGCGGTGGGTTTGTTGTGTCAAAATACCTGCTGATTGAAGATACTCATAAGTACATCTCCAGATAGCTCAGAATAAATCTTATTTGAAGGAAAAAAAGCTGCTCGAGCAAAACTGAAACTCCCCCATGATCATATTTTTCCGATTCAACAGGACACTACTCAGCCAACTGCAAAAAACCAACACAAAACACATTTTTTGATCGCAGTAACAGCATAAACACAGGCGTACTTCAGGCAGCAGAGAAAAGAAAGAAACATATGCTGCCTTCCACCGCACAGCAACATTTGGACGTAAGGCATCCAGCGACTTGACAAACATTTGGAAACGTATCTGCAGCTAAAACAGACACCCTTATACCGGGATCCAATGAAGAAAACCCTGATTGTCCATTAAGCTGAAAGTTACTGTATCTAAAATAGAGGTGGTGAGTGAATTCTGATCCTACATCTACACGGTGGACTGCGGTATTTCCCTAATTCGTGTGTAAGTAGACTTGCAAACATTTAGGGAGACACTGAAGCACAACTTTTGGTAACACATAAACCACCTTATTTTAAAAACAGATTTGATATTTCATAACATTTGACAGTGGAAGTCCCCTATTCCCATCACACTGCATAAATCTTAACCAGCCATTCATTTCCATGGCACCATTCAATGTCCATGCACTCCCTGGACAGAAAAAGACCGAAACGGGTGGAGGTGGCTTACCGGGAGGTGGGTGAAGACAGCAAACGTGCTGCGCAGGAAGCCGATGAGGTCTACAAGGTAGTCACTGGCCTTGCTGCCCGGCTCCATGGCCATCCAGTCGTAGTCGGCCAGCTGCAAGAACTGGTCTATCTTCTGGTTGAGGTTAGTGTAAATCTCCTCCTCAGCGGCGTGGCGGGCGTCCTGGGAGATGAGACCACGTTATATGGGATGGAGTCACAGAATCAAAGAACCACAGAATATGAGGAGTTGGAAGGG
>NW_010206864.1:0-290 GCF_000695765.1 Mesitornis unicolor
AACAACAGCCATGGTGGCGGCAGGGGTCCCCAGGCCGCCCTCCCGGCCTCTCCAGCCCTCCGCTTTGCCCCCGCGTTCGTCTAGCGCTGGGTGCCGAGGTGGTCCCAGGCGGACTGGTCGGGACGGGGCCATGCCGCCGCCCCTAGCACGTAGAGGGGAGCGGGCTGGTACTGATGGGAAGGAGCGGGCAGGTGTGTGTGGCAAGGGGCTTCCCCTGAGTGGCTTTGGGGGGCACCCAGGCAGCTGCCCATCGGCTAAATAAGTGCTAGGCCTGGTGGCGGCTCCTCGGG
>NW_010206864.1:321-39225 GCF_000695765.1 Mesitornis unicolor
TGCTAGGCTTGGTGCAGGTTCGTGGACCTCCCTGCCCAAAATCGGGCTGCGAGGAGGATGGTAGCAGGGAGGCAGTGCTTCCCGGAGCAATACCTTTGGATGGACTCCTCCAAACAACCTATGCCGAGTTTCAGCTCTTGGAAGTTTTAAATGTTCCAGCTGAAATAACACGTTAAAAATAAAAATAACTGTATGTATCTACATTGTCTGCTACTGTATACAGGAATTTCTTCTAGATTTGTTTTTCCCCAGGGCTTCTTCAGCCTTCATACGCGCCCCCTTCTCAAATGGTGAGAGTTTTGATTGCCTGTATGCCGTGCAGAGCAGTGTAGTTGTTACTGGTTGGTTGTGCGTTGTCCTAACGTGTGGTATAATAGTTAGATGGTGTTTGCAGCAAACTGATTTTAATAACCATTCCAATTGTCAGTAAAGCAGCTCTTGGCAGGTAGGAAAAGATGCCCCTTCAGAAAAGTCGTGCCTCTTTAAATGAGTCTGTTGAGCTTGGTTGCATTATTGATTTCTCTCAAACCTGCTATTTGTTTACATTAAATGACTAAACAACTGAATGGTCACAACCATATTTTCTTTGAAATTAAGATGCAACCATGCAGAACATCCTGTATGTAGCTTTTTAGTGCTTGGTACGCATTTCAGGAACCTGCAACTGCTATTTTGCCAGGTGTGGTGCGCTTGTGCCACTGAGCAGTGTTGTCTGTGTTGTTAATAGCTTGTCAGTGTCTTACATTTACACAGCACTGTCATGTCTACCCTTCCAGGAGGAGCCTATAATATAAAATTACTTAATGCGTTCTAATAAAAGACACTATTTTCAGATTTTGAGAATTTTGCCAAACTTCACTTGTTCAAGATGCAGTCTTTCTTGCCTTTCATATTTTTTTTACAGGTAGAAATATCTTTAAGAGATTCAGCAGCAATCTTTATTCGTATTTCTTTTGGACAGAGTTAGGCACAAAATACACTTTTTTCCCCTATGCAAAAGGAAATCACCAAAATCTGTTAAACTAGGGTATTCAGGCTTAGGGAGAGGGTGCATAATTTGGCTTGGAGGTAAAAGCTTCTATATGAAGGCTGCTCTTGTAAGAAAGAGTTCCAAAATTTGCCTAAGCCTTAAATCTAAGAACAAAAATTCTTACCTTGCTGATGACCCATGATGTTAACAGTATGATTCCCAAGTGGATGGAATGGAAGTTTTATTTCTATGGTAGTAGGAAGTAATACACAAAGTTGTGTTAAATAATGAAGTTCTGAGTTTAAATTGGAAAATCGAGAATTGCCAAAAGTCACCTGCCTGTACAGTCTCATTGACTGTCTTCCCTAATTCAAGAGTATTTGGTAATCTTAAGTTATGTGGCTGTGGATGCCACCCTCTCTTCTTCCTTCATCACTGGACCCCAGCCTCATTCAGCACACAGAGCAGATAATACTCATTGACTAATTAACTGTGTAGTCCTATTTATTGTTAGAAGTGGGTCAGTGCCTCGTTCTAACATGCGTGTTACTCTAATCCTGCTTTGAGTACAGGATTATTAATTTACTTATAGGTTTTTCTGTGGTAATCACAAAGGCTTCCCAAATACCGACTTATTTTCACAACATGGGTGGTAGCAACATGGAGTGATAAGGAGATGAACTGTGAAAATAAAATAATTTTTCCAGAGCAGAAGTATTTCAATATGAGAGTATGAGGTGGAATGAGCAGGTGACATCCTCAGAGCTAACCAGGAGAAGTTTTTCACGTGATGTGTGGTTAAGCTATTCTGTGCCATAGGTGTTTTGGATACTAACCTCTGATAGGGATTCCCAAAGTGATCACATATTCTTGGAAGAAAACTCTGCTTGAGATTATTAAATGCAAAAAAAAAAAATAATCTCTGAATCAGATTCATCTTCCGCTGCTTATGGCTGAGAGCCTGCTGGGAAATCCTGTTTTATCCTTGCCTCACACTTAGCTTTTGTCCATGTATCCACTGCCATTCAGTGTCAGAGATGAGGTAGTGGGCTAAATGTGGCTTTGGCCTGACTCTGTGGCTTTTTATGTTCTTGGGAAATGAGACTGGCCATGCTGATGAGCTCTATCTGCTCTCAGAAGCTAGTGCTGCTGCCTCCTGCCCCTGAATGACTTGACATTTGGAGCACATGTGTCCAAAGCACTGTTCTTGTTTCTTCCCCCAGAGCTGTGAGTGCTCAGCTTTCTGCATGGTTCACCTTCCATGTGTAAGGTGACCAGCTGTCTGTCTACAAAGCAGGAAACAGAGTTGGTATGACCTGTCTTAAGTTTTATTAAAAAAACCAAAAAAACCAACATCCTTTTCACATGGGACCTCAGTTAACAAAAAAAGGGAAGAAAAAAATAGAATTTTCCTTCAGATTTGTTAGCTGCCAAAATCTGCACATGATGCTTTTCTAATAGAGGTGTGTCCCATGTGGCAGCAGCAACTAACCTGAGAAGGCTGGAAAAGGAGTAGAGGTGGGGAACTGACTGTTGGTTGGCACTTGGAGAAAAAGTAGAATTGAACAGTAGGGTTTTAAGGAATAGCCCAGGGAAAGATGAATGGGGGGTGGGGAGTGGTGCATAATAGCATGAAAAATTTATCCTCTTCTATCTGTTCTCTCTGGCCCTTTGCACCTTCTGCAAGAAGCAAACTGGCAGCCTGCTTTGCTGTGCACTGCTGCCTTGCTCCTAGGGCACAGTCCCTTTGTGAGGCTGCGTGATGAGGGTCTGAAGAAAAATGTCATTTTGTTATTAAAATGTATTGTATATACATAAGCTGGTCCTGTTACAGTTGCATGGGTGACTGCAATTGTATGTTAACTTTTGAGTAGTTTAACAAATGTAATATTCTTAAGCATGTAAACCTCATATATTAATAGATATGAGCTGAAGTATGGCTCTAAGCATTTGCTAACTTCCAAGCTGCTTTTTGCTGTAAAGTACATGATATGTACCACTCACTCATCTTGTCTCTGGTTCCTATAAATATGACCAAAATACAGAGTCCCTGAGCTAAGAAGCTCCAGATGCTACCTGGACCCAGTGGCAGCAGCAGCATCAGTGGGTGAGTGCTGCTGCTGGCAGAGGAGCTGACCATGGCAGCAGTGCTGCTACTGCCTGGGATCTCCATGCTAAACTTCTCCTTGTGAGATGTTTTTTATCTGGTTCTTTACTGAAAAGCTTTTCTCAAAGTCCTCCTGGGAAATCTGTGGTCAAAATACAGGTCTGTGTTTCTGTGAGGTGGCCACAATGGTTCCCTGAGTGGCCTCACTCTGTTTCTTCATGGCTGCTAAGAAAGCCTGTCTGCAGCTTTGCCGCTGGCCCTTGAGAAGGTAGAAAAAGACATCAAGGCTTGGGCTGCATGGGGTTAGCCTAATGAAAGCATTACGGCTGTTTTTGCAGCCTGCTCCCTGCATGTTACGTGGTCAGTCGTAACAGTAGTGAGTAGTGGCCACTGCTGTAGCAGCTCCGTGTGCAGTCGCTTGGTGGTTAGTTTAGTGACCATTACAGGTCAGGTTTTGTGAAATCCCTAAGTAGGCTACACTTAGGGTGGAAAGACCTATACATTTGTATATTTTCTGTTTTTAAAATGTCTTTACCCATCCATTCCTTTTTAAATAAAATGAAGCAGTGGATGTAGAAAAAATAGAAAGATAAGCTATCCATCAAAACAGATACTAAAGGTAATCTGTTGGATTACACTTCTTAATGCAATGAAACAATGGTCAGGATTATTCCAAGTATGGTGTTTTTTTCCCCTTACTTTTTGGTAGCATTTAAGTATTTACAGCTTAAAGTATTTAGAAATGGACAATTATCTCAAACTTTTAAATATAAGCATAGTTGCTGTATGTCACATACTGGTCACTTTTCCCTGGGTTTGTTTCTTCTTTGCTTGTATACAGAAAATAAGTATTATAATAAAGGTGTATGGTTGAGAATTCTTTTTCCAAAACTCTTCATGCTTTTTGCAAGTGATGCTGTATTAGTTGTTGTATACCTCAGTTTTCTTTTCAGAGAGCTGTTTCCCTTTAAATTTTCCTGATGTGTTTTCCAGGAGTTGATAGATGATATAATTTTCATCTTGTTTTGCTCTGAATATTTTTAAGAAATTCTCAGTTCTGAGAATTGAGGAGACATTTGGGACATTTGGAGACAGAGACAATTGAGAATTGAAGAGTAAAAACAATAACCAGTTAGAGATGCATGGGAGAAAATAAAAATTACTGATTTCATTTAATCACTTTGTCTCATATGTCAGTTCCAGAAATCGGGAATTTACAGATATGGATTTTCTTTCTGATTTTACATGTTTCATGTGGAAATGAAATGGGGAAGAAAATTACTGTGGGGAGCTAAGACAAAAGAAAGGAGGGAAGGAAAAATTTCTCAATCTGCATAGTTATATGGGATTTTGAGGGGCAGTTTTAGCATATGAAACTTAAAAAAACAAACAAACAAAAACCAGCTAAACAAAAACCCCAAAACCAAACAAACAAAAACCCAAACAAACAAAACAAAACACTGTTAATTGGCTTTGAAACTGAATGTATGTGTTTATATACTTTGTAGGTTTTCCTTATTGTATGGGAAATCATTCAAAATCCAAATATTCCTCAGGAATTACAGGTACCTGAAGAGTACTGGTAATTATTTGTTTCTGGTGGTACCCACTCTGTGTTGGGTATTGAAAAATGTAAAGAAAGCACTATTACTGTTGTAATTGTTTTTTTGCTTCAAAGACAAAGATGAAAAGGAGTGTATGTGGGGAATAGTTATGTTATGTGAGTGAGCTCTATATGCAATATCTCAGTAATTTGAAGTTTTGATAATGTTTTTTAAGATACAGAGCATCCCCATTTAGTTTTTATCTAGCAGGTATTAGATAACTGATTTTTTGTAGGTATCACTGTAGGAGTGGGCCTTCAGGAAGGATTTGAATGCCCAGAAAATAGTGACCTTGGGGACCAGCTCAGAAAGAGTTCCATGTGTAAGGAACCACCTAGAAGCAAATTTAGACTGCTGCGGGAAAAGTGGACAAATGGTAAGTGAGGGTGGGGTGATGAACACAGGCAGAAGTGCTTCTGTAGAACCTCAAAAGCGGAAAAATAATCTTGATTCTGAGGCAGCTGATGAAAAAGGGGTCAGTGGAGGGATTTAAGAGTAAGCTGACGTGGCTGATGTTTTCCTGATCTGTTGCTTTCTAGTAAAGATGTATTTCGTTACACCGCCAGAAAAATGGTGCGGTGTATTACTGTGTATTGGAGATGAGTCGAAGGGGATCACGTTTTCTGTGTGTGCATGCATGTGTTTGTTCCATGAGTCTTTGAGGAGTTAAAACGTTCCAATTATGTGATTGTTTTGTTTGGTCTTCGGAGGTATTTTGTGCTGAGAGCTTATCTGTATTTTTTTTATGTTGCTTCCTAACAGCCTTCTACTCCTGGCCTTTAAAAAAATATTTTATTTTGAGAATGCAGATTCAGAAACAAAGTACAGATATACAAAAGTGAGAGACGAGACGTGCGCTGTATAAGTTGTTGTCAGTTTGGTTATGTGATATGCAGTTCCTGTAGTCTATGGGTAGACTCCCTCAACTTCAGTTGGTCTAAAGTTGATGCAACTGACAGGAAGACCTTTCCTTTCTTCTATGCATTTGCCCCCATGGCTGTGAGAAGTGTCCTAGTGTTCTGTTGAGGTTAGCTACACACAACTTCCTACAGTTATTTATATATTAAAAAGTTGAGGTTTAGGTAGAGGGGGAGTCTATTAAAAACAAAAGCTTAAACATGTGCTTTGAAGAATCTGATGCAGTATATCAGGAACTGTGAAAGCTTTTGGAGAAGGTTAGCTCTGGAAGCTGTGATATTAGTTACATTACTTTGAATTGCTATTTCTGATAACAGAGTAGTTCTTATGACTCTTTTGAAAAAGTATCAATTTTAACTTGTATTATCGCTGTGCTTTTTGGACTTGGTCCATGCTGAGAAGTCCTGCTGCTCTAGATTCTGTACCAAGATTTTTACAGAGCAAAACGATGTCACCTATCCTTTTTTTCTGTCTTTATCAGATGCTTCTATGATATGCTAGATAAATTAAAAAAAGAAAAAGTAAAAGCAGCCCAGCCATTTAATATTATGGTAAAGATTGCTGTTTTCCATTGCTTGCCCATGAATATCTCATCGCCTAGTGGGAGTGTTTGTAAATAAGGCAGCATTTCCCAAACTGTTTTGCTTCCTGCCTGCCTTTCAGCCAACTTAGTTCATGTGTGCTGTCTGCCCTCCAACTACACTCTGTCACGGCGTCCTAACCCAGGCATGTGCTTTTACTTTTGCTCCTCATGCTTAGGGGTGTAGTTCACTTTCTTTATCTGTTGTCTCTATTTCAGTGATTCTTAATCTGTGCTTCAAGAACATTGCATTAAACTGAGAGGCATAAAACCACTGGAGAATCCACTTTCCCTAGGAAATTGCAACAGCAGTGGCACTGTAGAGAAAGCAATGCTGAGATGCTCATAACTGTAGCAGAGACCGAGATGCACATACTAGTATCTATAGTGCTTGTTACTGTTACAGAAGTGTGCAAGTGAGGCTAGCACCTCCAGCACATGAATACTGTCTGGTACAAACATGTCAGTACAAAGCAAAGTAGGACAAGCATAAGCTCCTCTGACACTGCAGTGCTTCTAGGAGACTGAAAGGACACAAGTCTTAAATGGCTTGCCATAGATAAGCTGTGTATAAAAGTTTTATTGTTCTTGCCTCAGTATTAGGATAGCTGTCTCTGTGTAAAATTCCACTGAAGATATGGTGCTGTAGGGTTTTTTGCTGCTTTATATTTACCCAAGATAACACCTTGTCCTTTGTATGCACATGTATGCAATGAACCTTTGATTCGGTTTACCAGCCTGCCTTGAGGTGAAAAGAGCCTGCACTGTGGCAGTGCTAGGAGTTTAAATCAAGATTACATCTATATATAAACCTTTTTCCTAGCATAAAAATAATCATAGTACAGTTTGTAAGCTGTGATAACAGTGAAAGGAATTATTTTCAATCTATGTTGTATTGCCTCACCCAAAATCCTTAAGTTGTTGTTTTGAAATTATGTCAAAAAATCTGTTATGATCTTACTTTAGCCAGTTCATTTTTTGGGTCAATATATCACATTACTGTAAAGGATCCTTTTTTTTTATCTTAAGAACAGTTTCTGAGGTGATCAGTGCTGATACTGAGTTCAGAAAAGCAGTGTAGTATATTACAGTATTTGTTTACTGGTTAGTAAAATGTTAGAATGAAAACATCAGAAACACCATCTTTTCAGATAGTGTTAGTATTAGACAAGGTGAGCATTAAACTAAAACCAACCAAAACCCACTGATTCTGTTGAAGCATGTGTTGAGTTCATCACAGTAGTACTCAAGCACTTAAGCTGTGATGGGATCCTTTGTTCTTGAAAAATGTCTATATAATAAGTAAGGCAAAAATAACTATATGTTGTGGTTTGTTGTGTTTTGTTTTTGTTTTTTTTTTTTTTCTTTTTGGTGCCTGCATCTGACGGGAAGCCTGCTTTCTGCTAAAATTCTGTGGGAGAAGTATTATATAAGAAGATATTTATTTTTAATTGCAGCTGTCACATTAAGCTGCAGTGTTACTCACCAAGCAAAAAAATATTAGTTAATGTGTGTATGAAAGTAGAAAACATCTTCTGAATTTCTCAAGATGTTTTATTTAATTTCTTTGCAGAATTGCCAGGATGTAACTTCTGGCTTTAATATTGATGGAATTTAGAAATTCCTTCTAGCTTTCACATATGTGCTTATATAACTTGTTATCATTTTTTCCCCCCAGTGGATTCCTAGCTGTTCTCTTGCGCATCCATCTTTTCTTCTCAGACATGCCTAGTCAACCTTTCTACTTTTATAAGAAAGTTGTTGCTACTTTTCAAGGAAAAGTATTGGAAATGAAAACTTCAATGCATGGATAGTACAGTTACAAAATGGGAAGGCATGTTCCTTTGACAAAAAAAGCCAATTCAAGATTTCCCTAAAATTGTCTAAAATTACTTACCTGAAGTTATAATAAATGCTTTGAAAGAGAAAAGACATAAACATCAGAAGTTGTTTTCCATTTGTCATTCTAATAGCACTACAGACAGTGTGTTTGAAAGTGTATGCTCACAGTAGTTATGTAGGAGAGATCTGAACAGACAAATCGAATGCACGGTCTGATATAAATTAAGAAACACATGATAATAAAAACTTCATAAGGAGTAAGATCTTCTGTCTCTTTCCAGTTTTGGACTTCTGGTTTTTTTAATACCACACTGCTTGTGTTGTGAAGTGGACCCACTACTGAAGACCTTCTTCTATGGATCACTCATGATAAATCACTTTTCTTTTTTCATGTTCTCAACTGCTGTGGTCTTCCAGAAGCAAGTGAGAATTTATGATTTGCCAAATGTTTGGTAGAAGGAGGATAAAAGCCTTCTACTTCTTATGGAGAAGGCCGGGTGCCAAATGCAGTAAAACTGCCTTGGCGGTTTAGGTATTTGCTGAGCTTTCATCACTGTAACAGCTGAATGTCCCCTCTTTGAACAGAAATGGAGTGTGTAGTGAATACTTCTTGGGCCTTTATAGGAAATAAAGGAGTTAATTTTTTCTTCATACCTATGTAAACTGCATCTTTGCTAGTCTTAATTTTCTTAGTTATTACTACACAGAAGTTAGTTTAAAGAAGCTAGTGTTGAGTTTTCTCTTGAAGGCAGTAGTTGTACTTGCCATTCTAGAGCATTCTGTTCTAAATATGAGCTACTGCCAAGAAAGCTGCTCTCCGCTCCAGTTACCTTATCTTCTGATGGTTTTATTTTGATTGTTCCTGTGGAGTATGTTTTCTTGTGGTCTTGGCCCCTTAGCTAAAGGTGTGTTTTCAGATCATTTAGAAGAGGACAACAGAAAGCCTCATAGTTGAAAACCACCCTGAAATTGCTATGGTTAGTGCAGTAGGTGAAACACCAGTAGAGTTCAGTGGTATGATGGTGGATCAGCACTGGAGTACCGCAATTTGTGGTAGCCTCACAAGGAGGCTGATCAGCGAGACCAAATATTTGCACTTCAGTAGAGAGAGAATCTTCATACAGCTAGATAAAATGTTCTGGAGTAGCTTTTACTATCTGGAGTGCCCAGTTAGATATTGGTGTGCTAATAGCCTAAATTGTAGCTCTGAGCAGCTTTTAAGTGGTTTGGATTGGCTAGCCTAGCAAATACTAGCAGTGGAAAGGCAGCAGCATTTGAGCAGTGTCAAAGATTAACTTCGTGATTCCCAGCAGCTTCCTCAGTCTTGCTCAGCTCTAGGGTTGCTCCCTGAAGTCTGCTCTTGCTTGCAGCTTGAGTTGCCTGTTGCTGAGGATGCTTCAGGCAGACTAGGAACAGAGAAGCTGGTGCTGTATTTGTGCATTTGCAGGGCTATTTGCACTGGCTCCAGTGCTGTTTGGGGTAACTGCAGCTGTACCAGCTGTCTTGAATTTTTGGAGGTCAGTTCTGGGGTTTCTTCATGCAGAGGGGGCTCTTTGCATGCCTCACTGCTTGAAAGCTTTCACTTGCCTCTTTCCCATTTAAGGATTTTGTGCATTTAGCTGCGTCTGTCCAGCAGGGAAATCAAGGTATGTGCGTTCTAATGTTGACTCTAGCACAGTGAGAAGCAGTGGGAGAAGTGGAAGGAATCAGCAGTTTCTTAATTCTTCAGCAGTGGCTGAAGGATTTGTAAAGCTGATGGTGCAATCAGAAGGAATTGCTAATTTGTTAAAAATTGAATAAACTCTGGAGTTTGACAGAAGTGTAGAATGAAATAGTAGATATACTGCTGAAATGATATAGTGTACCTTGAAATGACGGTTGTTCCTGAAAATTAATCAGTTTTTCTTGGTCTTTTACTGTCAAGATGTAGCATAAAAACTGCAGCAGTTTTTGATAATGGCTGAAATGCAGGCAGAGAAAGCTGTATTGGAAATGCATTTTAAAAATAAAAAACCCCACAGTGTAAACCCTGAATAATGTATGGGCAAACTAGACTAAAACTACTTATAATTAAACACGAGTTTGCTATTTTTTCTTTTTCTTGTATGAACCCAAGTCCTAGTATTATACATAATGCCAGAAAACAGCTGTGTTAAAATGCTAACCCCCGCAGTACAAATTAGGGACTGACTGTAGCAGGTAGGATGAGACAGTAATTGGGATTACTGCAGACATTAATATTTTCCCTGATATGATAGTTCAATGATGAAATACTTTTCCTAGGCTTTTGAATGTAAATTTCCCAAGTGAAGGCAGGCAAAAAGAAGGACAGGTGTTTAAAAGACAAATCCAAAAAGTCTTTGTATTTTTTAGGACCATAGCATGAGGATTTCTGAACTTTCTATATGGCTGCTCCTTTGAAATTATGAAGGAGGATCTAGGGATAGTGGAGGGAGTTTTATTTTCCTATTCTGTTAGCTAAATTTTAAAACTGGAAAAAAAAATCATGTTTCAATTAATTAGTAATTAGCATCTTTAAAGGTCCTTAGATGTCTTCCTCAAACCTGCAGAGTATACAAAGAATGTTCTAGGTTTGGCAGCAGTACTTTAGGAATCTTTTTTGCTTGCAAAGCTGATTTGTGTTGTAACTGAAATATTTGGTTTATTTGATCTCTCTCCACATAGATCTTTGCTTGAAGTGCTGTTGGTGTTGCCCCTGGTTGGCTGGTCCATTCAGCTCCAGGCTTGGGGAGTGCAGCTGGGCAGTGTTTCCAGCTGGCTCTAGTACGGGTGCTGCTAATTATTCTCCTCTTCCAGCACCTCCTATGATTTCATCTGGCTCTATTTTTGTTGTTTCCTGTGCCTACAGCATGGAAATGGCTCACCAGGTTATGTAGTCTCTCTTGGAGGGAAAACTCCCATTCTGATGAAATTTGCATTTATATGATCATATATAACATATATATATGTTATAATCTGCATTCCTTTAGCTCTGCCACGAAGTTGTGTTTTATTTCCTTTGAGGTTTAGGATCAGGAAGTTGTTTCCGGGTGTCACCGGCTGGCTGTGAGTCCTCCCAGAAGTTCAAATGGGATAGTTTGGTACAGGATGTTCTTCTGAGTTGGATGTGTGCCTTCCTACCTTGGAGCTAC
Organism: Mesitornis unicolor; assembly: GCF_000695765.1. Lineage (NCBI taxonomy): Eukaryota > Metazoa > Chordata > Aves > Mesitornithiformes > Mesitornithidae > Mesitornis > Mesitornis unicolor. The sequence goes on from NW_010206864.1 coordinate 11,495, forward strand.
CAATTACTCATGCCTGTTGGCTTGCAGTGGCCTGGTCATACTGATTAGTGTCTTCATAACTTGCTGTGGGTGTCTTTGTGGAAGCTTAATTTGAACTGCAGCTTGTAAACTCTTTTTTTGTTATTGAAGTAATACCTACTTGGGTGTTTTGTGCTAATTATGACTGCTTCTTGTTTTTCTCTGTAGTCTCATAGTATTGAATTAATCTATTGGTGGTTAAAGTACTGTGCTTGTACATCAAGGCCCTTGTTTCTAGGCAGGGAATGAAATTCTTCTTACATCCTTCATGCTTGCTTTCAGTTCAAAAGAGTTTTTTGACCACATGTCATAAAATCGTTGCCACTTTATGAAGTATGAGATAATAAAAATATTATGCTCTTAAGAGGGCTTTCCAAAATACTTGTGCTTCATGTGAAAGGACTTGAGTTATTTTCAAATGTACATTTTCTGTGTGTTACACTTTAAAAGAACCAGTATATCGAGTTAAAATCTCTACTCGACAGATATGTTTCCAAGATATGTATGCAAGAATGTAGGTTTCCTTAAAATAAGCTTGCCTTCTAGGTTGTTTTAGTTGATTTATTTTCTTTCTGATATCATTACTTGCCGTGCTATTCTTGTTTCTCAAGTTCAGATTCCTCATTATTTCTGTCAAAGCTTTTTACTTTTCCCTGCGTTTGTACTGTAACTTCATGTTGCATATGCTGTCTTTTAGCAACTTCTTTCATAAAATTTCTTTTTCATTCTGTGCACTGTTTTTAGTCACTTTGCTGAGAAGATAGGTTTGAAATAGTGTTACCAAACTTTTTCATATTCTACACCCCGCCAAGAAAAATATGTAAGAGATATTAGCAAATAAACCCCAATAAACTAACTTTTTAATGAAACTTTTTTTTTCTTTTTTTTTTCTTTTTTCTTTTAGTTCCTGGTATTGATGGCGGTGGGTTAGCTGATGCTAGCCTCACAGATTCCTACTTTAGCACCAGCTTCATTGGAGTTAATGGATTTGGAAGTCCCGCTGAAACAAAGTATCCCATGATGCAGGTAATAGCAGTGAATTATATGCTGTTTCATTAGTTCTGTCTGGCATTACACCAAGAAGGGAAACCTGTTCAAGAGGTGGGGAAAAATGGAGCCTTCTGATATGTGTCATTGTGTAGGACATGCAGTGTATCCCACTTTAATTTTGCAAATAGAAATGAAACAATATCATTGCTTTAAAATTAGTCTGGTTTTATTGGTACTTAATCTGAGCTATTGTGTTGGGCTTTGCCACGTATATTGACTCTGTATTCCTAGATTTCTTTTTTGGCTCATAGCTGATTTTTATAGCCTTTCACTAAATATGTAAAAATTAGATTTTTGAAACATTTCAAAGATCAGAAGTCATCGAAGCAAAACAAACTGTCAGACCTGTGAATTATTAGGCAAAAATTTCAGAATTTGGGAACTTAGTTTCTTGGGTGTTCAGTGATACTGAATTCACATTCAAATCTTCTGAAATGTTTTCTTGTATTTATAGTGTTCTGTAGATGTTGGTGTAGGAACTCCCATGAGGTGGAATATATTGTGTAGGTAGTATGCAAAATTTACAGCAAAAGGCTGTCATATTTAAAATCTAAATGAGTATCTATTGAATTAGCACATGAAGTACTATAGTAACTCCCTCAAACTGTTATGCTTTTTGAAAGCTGAAAAGAAGATGGTCTCTCCCTGTACTCAAAGGTTTAACAAACCAGTTTCTGCACAAGTCAAACAGTTCACACTGAGTCCTGACAACAACTCTCTTCTTTTGTATCAAGGAAACTCTCCTTATGAGCTTACTTTGATCTCAATTGTGGCTGTATTATGGATTGAAAAATAACTCAGCACAAGGTGGGAAATAATTAGGTGTGTTCCCTTTTTTTTTTAATGCATGTATTCAAGAAGTCTAGCTTTTTTCATTCAGCAGAATTGCAAAACTATGGAAATGTTTATTACTGACAGTGCTGCATGATTTAAACTGAAAAATTTTAACCTCTGAGCCCAAAGTTTGGGGTATTCCAGTATTGAAGCTGGAAGTTAAAAGATTATTGTTTTATAGTACAGTTACAAATTTTTGTATTGCTGAGATCATGTAATTTTAACCTTTTAGTGCAAAGTCATTGTTTTGTATCCTTAAACTGTATTCTACAACAACACTGGTGTCTTTCTAAACACAACTCTTTAATTATAACTCTTTCTTCTAGAAAGACAATAAGACACATATCTAATGTGAATGCTTATAGCATTTTTAAATACTTTACTAATGCCTGTGAGATTACAGTCAAGACATTGTGTTTCTCTTTGAGAAATAGAAGAAATTGATGTACCTCTTACCCATTGCAGGCCAAGGAAAATGACTTCTGAAGAAGGATTTCATTAGTGATGAGAAAGTGCTTACAGGCATTAAACTACAGTTTAAAAATCATTGTTATGTTGATTATTTTTTTCCCTTTGAATCATGTAATTTAAGTTCTTGTTTGCATAGGTAAAGCTGGTAATGCTGTCTGTTTTGATTGTGTGTCAGCTTCTAAATTAAGTCCATACTGACAAAGTTTAGCTACTTGGAATGTGGTTTTTCATGTGATTCTGCCCTTTGGAGAACGTGGCAAGGGAAAAATCATAGAGACTTTTACTTTAAATAGTACTAATACTTTATGGTTTGTAACAGAGCCTTTGAATCTGATAGATTGATGGTTGTGTCAAGGATGTACCTTTTGTTCTCTTTATGAAAATTTGCCCAGATTTTGTCACTTGATTAAACTTTTGCAAAACTGGTTTATGTAGACCAACTGGAGACTTCCTAGATGTTAGATAATTTCCCAAAGATCTAGTCTGCAGTGGCATGTTCCAGCTTGAGTACATTCTTGCAGTTACAGCTCTGGCCTAATCTAGGCCTTGCCTGAACTCTGAGAAAAAAGATCTGCTTCATTTCCATCTTTCCTTTTTTTTTCCACTTCAGACCAAAGCAGCATGAAAGTGGATCTGTATTTAGTGAAAAAGAGAGCTATATCTGTGTTATTTGCAGCAGGGGGGGTGTATAAGGGAAAAGATGATGTGACTGAGAGAAAGTGAGCTGAAGATAAGTGAATAAGGAACCAGGAATGACTGAGCAAAGGGTCTGGAGCTGAGATGTGACATTGGTGGGATACTCACAGAATGGGGACTGAAACTGCACAAATAAAATGCACAGAAATTGAGACAAAGAAATAAGTTGGTATAATGCAAAGTAGGGTGAAGAGGAAAAAAATAAATCTGTGTGCCTATTTCTCTCCAGGTCCTGAATCAAACTAAAGATACTGGAAATGTAGTGTTCTGCCATTGATGAAACATCCGAAGTCTTCTGTAAAATGTATCATTAGCTTTTCTGTTTTGTTTTTGCAGATGAAGACATCAGTTCCATCTGTGAGTTAGTCACCTCTGATGGATCTGTGCAGTTCATACATGGGTGCATCAGTGATGCAATATGAGGAAGTTTTTTCAACTTGTTTTGTAAAACTGAAATTGCACAAACATGCAAATAAACACACTGCTAGAAAAACACTACTAAGATGCAGTTGATGTTAAGAGATGTTAAGTTTATGTTGCTGATACAGCCTTGAGTTTATATATTGAGCTGTATTCCTCATAACATGGTATTATTTTTCCAGTGGGAAAATTATAAAGGGACTTATTCAGGACACAAGATTTGTGATGTATGCCTAATGAGCATCCATTTGATAGCTGATTAAGTGTTCATCTTACGGTTCCATGCCTTACTCCTGCATGCTGTTCACATCCTTCTCATGAAGATTGTTAGTTGGCAGTGCGCTTTCTTGTGCAGGTTACCAGTATTGTATCTGACTTTGTGGAATGCTTTCTTTATGCAAGAAGAAAGTAGTTTGCATTTTATAGAGGCACGGGAAGAAAAAAAGATGGCAATTAAACACCTCCCACCAGCAGTGCTAGTGAACTAGAGACCCCAGAGTTTTTGAAATTAACCTGTACAGCTGGAAGGTGAGGAATGGCATTAATGACCACCTGTAGAAAGCTTGGTTCAAGTTACTCAACAGGCCTCAGTCTGATAGAGATAGTAATAGAGTCAGTCTCTTCTGGGTAATGCTCATTTTCTTCTGTCATGAGATAATCTTTCTGCAGTCCATGCTTTATTCACTAGACACCTTCCAACATAATAATCAGGGACTTAGTAGATGAGTCTTCTTCACTATTCCTAATTAATCTTCAAAATGTATTTGTCATGTGCAGCAAATAAAACTGAGGTTTGTTGAAAAGAATGTGGTTGTATATATTGGTGTTATCATGGCACATATTTAATGGGGCCAAATTGCCTCAAGCCAAGTTATATCCAAATTTTGCAGTCATGTTTTCGTGTGCAGTGCATAATCTGTGTTACAGTGTTAAATAAGCAGCAAAAGGAAGGAAAGTAAAAGTGGATGATATTGTGATGAATTGGGGAGGGCATGTGCTTTGATTATAAATATTGCAGGTGACTAGTGGTCAGCATTTCTGCAGAGCAGGTATTTCTGACTGAGATTTCATTTGTATTTATTGAAGAATATTTTATAAGATCTAGAACAACTCATTGGGGTTAGAGTAGTGGCGAAGATACAATTAATGGCAATGGTCAGTTTGCCTTTGGAAAAAAAAGGAGTAAAAAAACCCTTGTTACAGTTTGGAAGAGGCAGGATTTTTGAAGTGGCCATGGCTCTAATTCTTTCTTCCTTTCTGAAAAAACCCTCTTTGCTTCATCCTTCCATTCCTCCTGCCTCAAAGGTCTTTGCTGTTAGCCAGCCTTTCATTACCCCCTCCATTGGCCTCTTCTGTTGTTACTATCTTCCTATTGACTAATGGTCTCCTGTCCTCATTTGTCTGCATTTTTCCGTAGTGCAGTTTAGTTTCATGTGTCTTTTCTTCCCTGAATCAGCATCTGCTTTCATATGCTACATTAGCAGTACTGGCTTCCAGCTTATCAAAGCATGTATTTTCTGTTTTCCCCTTCTCTAACTAATAACAGAGCAGGCCTGCACAACACATGGCTCACAGGCTACATGCTGTCCCTAAAGCTGTTCTTTTTTCTTTTTGGTGTAACAGCAACAGCAGCCAAGAGACAGTCAGAGATGTGGTTCAAGAAGCAGCTCATTGCTTTTGGCTTTCCCAGCAGTGAGGAGGCAGGGGCTGGCTGGCCGGCCAGGTTGCCTCTGGTGCTTGGCTGTTTGCTTAGTTGCTCAGCATGTGCCACTTAGCTGGCTGGTGTCTGTGTTCCTCTGGCACTAGTGCTGCCCCTTGACTAACTTGTGGCTTGATCAAAGATACAGGTGATGTGGGAAGCATCTTTAGCAGTATTATGTTGGGATGGTAAAAGGATATGTGAATAATCTGGTGGAATTTATAGCAGGATAAGGGAGACAAGTACCTTGATGTTAAAACTTCTAATATCAAATTATAATTGAGGAGTTTGGCTGTAAGAACATAAAACAATAGGTGTCTTCATGTATGCTACTTTTTGGAAATCCAGTTTTCTTTAGTTTGATAGGATGGGATTTATAACTACATGGCTTACGTTGGACTGCAGGTTATCTAGAAAGTAAGAGTCACAACTTTTCAAATAATCACTCTAATCAAAACAAGAAAGGACCTAATAGCCTTCAGTATTAAAATTGGCAAGGTCAAGTAATGGAGAAAAATTGGCCTTGCTTGCTTTCCCCATGCTAATGTTGATATACTAAGTGTTCTTCAAAAGCTGGAGAAGTAGAGACCATGCTCACTTCAAAGCCTTGCAGCAAAATAAACACAAAGACCTTTGTTCTCATTGCTGTGTCTGCCAAGAGTTGAGTGAAGACTCTCCTTATAGTACAGAAGCTTGTAAATGTCTTCAGTTTTTAACTGTTGAGAACTACATGGAACTACAGACGTGCTATTTTAAATATAAAATTATGCAGTTGTTTACATAATGCTTTCTGAAGAAATTCAGTTGCTTTAGTTCAAACAGTTGTGAGTAGGACATGCTGTAGATGGTGCCAAATGTTCTGTTGAAGACAGGTTTTGGATTATTAAGAAAGGAAAGCAAAATATATCACCCTTTGTAGATCACAGAATCTGACAATTAAACAGTAATTTATTTAGTTTCATTAAATCTCATTCTTTTCCAGGTTGACTTCTTTTATAGTCCAATTAACATTATTCTAAAAATTACAAGGAAATATTCTGAAATGTAATTGCAGTAGAACAGTAGATGAAGAGTATAGCTTGTGACAGACTACAAAATATTTTGAGATAACATACTTAGCACAGGAATGAACCTTAGGCAAGTGCTTATTTTCTCAGACTTAGGGTGGGGAATACAGTGACAGAAGGAAGAAATGCCATCTCTTACGTATTTTGAGGAAAAAAAATGATAGAAAAGCAAAAACCCTCACTCAAGATAAGTCTTGTAACATTAGTTATGTAAAATTAGATCTAATTGTGTGCAGCAAAGCTTTATTCATCCCTTTATCTTGCTGAGAATTTTCTAACTATATACTTTAGAGGAGGGAGATGAAAGCAAAGCAAATTTGTCTTAAGTGCAGCTATAATTTTGGGTTTCACTACTGGACATTGAAGGGTGGAGGCAAGGTGGTTTATGCCTTTAGAAGGTGGGAATATTTCTTGTAACACTTCTCTTCCTAGTGTATTACACCAAGGGAGTATTGAAAAGAAGGTGAATGATGTCCTGGGCTGCATTAGGTAAAGCATTGCTTTACCTGATGGTCAAGGGAGGATGCTGCTTCTCTGCTTAGCACTGGTGAAGTCACACCTGGAGTGCTGCTCTTGTCAATATGTGAAAAGTCCAACCTCCCTGCCAGAGCAGGATCACCCAGAGTAGGTCACACAGGAATGCATCCAGGTGGGTTTTGAATGTCTCCAGAGAAGGAGACTCCACAACCTCTCTGGGCAGCCTGTGCCAGTGCTTTGTCACCCTTACAGTAAAAAAGTTTTTCCTTATGTTCACATGGAACCTCCTATGCTCCAGCTTGCTCCCATTGCCCCATATCCTGTCATTGGACATCACTGAGAAGAGCCTGGCTCCTTCCTCCTGACACCCACCCTTTACAAATTTATAAACATTAATGAGGTCACCCCTCAGTCTCTTCTTCTCCAAGCTAAAGAGACCCAGCTCCCTCAGCCGCTCCTCATAAGGGAGATGCTCCACTCCCTCAATCATCTTTGTGGCTCTGTGCTGGACTCTCTCAAGCAATTCCCTGTCCTTCTTGAACTGAGGGGCCCAGAACTGAACACAATATTCCAAATGCAGTCTCACCAGGGCAGAGTAGAGGGGAAGGAGAACCTCTCTCGACCTACTGACCACACCGCTTCTGATACACCCCAGGATGCCATTGGCCTTCTTGGCCACAAGGGCACATTGCTGGCTCCTGGTCATCCTGCTGTCCACCAGGAACCCCAGGTCCTTTTCTGTTGTGCTACTCCCCAACAGGTCAGTTCTCAACATATACTGATACATGGGGTTGTTCTTGCCCAGGTGCAAGACTCCACACTTGCCCTTGTTGAATTTCATTAAATTTCTCCCTGCCCAACTCTTCAGCCTGTCCGGGACGCACAGGAGGCTCCTTCTGAACATCAGGAAACACTTTGCCTGTGAGGGTGACTGAGCACTGGCACAGGTTGCTCAGGGAAGTGGTGGATTCTCCATCCTTGGAGATACTAAAAAAACCATCTGGACATGGTCCTGTCCAACCAGCTCTAGGTGGCCCCGCTCAAGCAGGAGGTCTGGACCAGTTGGCCTCCAGTGGTCCCTTCCCATCTCAGCCCTTCTGTGAGTCTGTGAAAGTGTCTAGTCCTTAAAACTATTAAAATAGTAACCTCACATGGATATTATTTTTACAGTGATACTGTTGACCTACTGTCTGTTGTTTTAAAGTCTTTGTGAAAATACTACTTTTTAAAAAAGACCTTAACTTGCAGTGGTTCTGAGCAGGAAATTTTAGTATACAATAGGCTATCTTATGTCTAGATAAGATAATGATTAACTTTCACAAAATTTCCATTTTTGACACAGTACCTTTTCACACAGTCTTTTCCTAAGAGGACATGAGTTACTTTGATAACTCATACAGGAGTATGAGTTACATCAGGATTACTGATGCTCAAAGAAAGAGTAAAAACTTCTGAATGAGCATGTTCCCCTCCTGTAACTTAATTGCTTGAATATTCAGGAATCAACACAGTATTCTGAAAGAAATTATTTCTCAGTTTTTCTGTGAAATTAAAGAGTTTGTATTTTATTACTGGTGGAAGGTTCAGCATGGTGGAAGGTTCGGCAGTGGTAGAACTTTAAGCTGAAGCCTCAGGTCAAATCCTTGAATAGAGATGAGTGTGACCGTTTTGTTCTGCAGTAGCTTTCTTTTGAGATGTGAACAGAAACAACTTTTTAATTCCTTTAGAGGGAGGAGGGCAGGATGTATGCTAGCCCGTCTAGTGGAATTTTAACTAGTCCTTAAAGACCCTCAAGAAATCATAGCAATAGACAGGCAAAGAAAAAGTTTACATGGAGCTGAGTGATATTGGTGTGGCACTTCATTATGATAAAGTTGTATTTATGAAATTCCATGTGGTAAAGAGATGGTGAGGACATAGTACATTTAGATGTACTAAAAGTGTCTGAAGCTCTCCTATGTGCCTTACCTTGCCTGGCAGGCTTAATAGGAGTGATTTCTCCTGTTAATGGTTGCTCTTACTTTTCTAGAGCTTTCATCCTTTGGGCTTAAGGTGCTTGTGATTGCATTCTTCTTGAAACTGAATGTGTATGAAAAATAGTTCAACACCATTAGAAGAGATTGAGAAGTGTTATTTAAAAACTGCCTTCCAGAAAGCACAAATAACAAAGAGTACTTGGGTTTTGTTTTTTCATTGTTGTTGTTTCAAGACATTTTCAGCCTGACTTGGTAAAAATCAAATAGAGGAATAGCCTTCATTAAGACTAAATGCTTTTAGGTGTAAAATGTAGGAATTTTAATAATAAAACAGTTTTAAAATCCTTTACTGTTTACGTACAGGTCTTCTATGAATAATCTTAAGATAAGAAGCTTCTGTGTGTGTAATAAAAGTGAAAAATGAAAAACTAGTGAAAGAAAGTGGTAAAGTAGAGGTTTTTAACTTCATTCAAGATATAGCTTACAAGCAGTTGTTAAAGCAAGAACTGCCCAAGACCAGTGAAAGAAGATTTGGTTTTTTTTCCAGAATACTGGTTCATGTAAAATATGCTTGCACCTTGGACGAGACTTGACTTTGTAAAAGCATGATTGATGTTCATAGGCTTTGTTTTGCACTGTGCTTTCAGGATCCTGAACAATGTGTTCTGTTGCAGTCTGTCTTGCATGCACTATGTGTTTTTAGTGATTGTACGAGCACTGATTTTCATCATCATACTCGCCTATTCGCATTGCAAGTTTGCTGTTTGAATGTTTAACTCCTGTACTTGAAGAGATAGAATATTTATGGCATACAAGTGCTTGGTTCCAAGTTTAAGATGTGCTTAACCATCTTTGATACCAACCCAGATCTCAATATCATGTTTATCCATGTTCCAACAGACCATTACCTTTTTGCATTAAAATTACTATGATAAGCTGAGTGTTATAAATAGACATTAACACTATTTTTATGTACACCTGAACAACTTTTGTGCAAATCTGAAAGATTGGGAAATTTCTTCCTAAACCACTTCCTTTTGTAAGAGTCAGTGTGGATGTATCAAATGCCAAGAAAAGATGCATAATAGGGATGCTTTTCAAGTATTTATGAAGAACTATTTAACTTCTTTCAATTGCTTAGTCAGGAAGGGAATATGTTGTATGAATAGTTAAGATACTATAATCCAGAAATTTTTTATTTTCATGTATTATTTTGATGATGGTGGACAGTAGAATGTGTATTCCTGAACCTGCGCAAGATTGTTAACTTAATGTGGATCTCCTGAAGTGTTACCTTGTTTTGTAGAAATAGGTAAACTTTGTTTCACTGGAGGCGTCCCTTTTTTGTAAAGAATTGTTCATCATTAGCCTTCTAGCAAGAGTTACGTTGTGTCAGTGTCACTTCAGTATATTTAGGAACATGAGACATGTTACATCATTTAAGTCTTGAAAAAGCTGAAGGTTTACATAGTGTTTACAAATATACATGTGTTACACATACTGTCCTAGGACATCTGTGTGTGCTATAGTCCTGTTTCATATAATGCTATGTACTTGTACTGAGTGAAGAGTTGTGTCAGAGAGGCCTGAATTGTAGAAAGCTTGCTGTAGCAATGGAGCACAGAAAACGAAAATAATACACAAGGGAATAAATCACTTGAGGGATTGAGCATGTTGGTGAGAGGGTAATGTTTGAAGATACCTGCTGACATACCTAAATTTTACCAAAACTTTCTTCAAGTTATCTAATAGTGCAGGCTGTTTATTTACAACTTGCTTTCCACATGAAAACTACTTCACACAATCTATTCCTTCATTTAGATAGAAGTATTAAAAGCTGCAGCTTCTGGTGAAGTCAGTGGTAGTATGAAAACTGCAAAGGATGAGGAACTTGAATTGCAGTAGGTTTTCAGTTCTACCATATTGGATAACACTCAAGCCTCTGGTGGTTCTCCAATGTTCTTGGCATTGAAGCATAATGTAATAAGCTTTTTGTCCTCTGCCGCAAACATTGAGATTGACCATGGAAAAATGTAAGTATAAAGAGCAACTCCAGTGATCAGTTTGAGTCTTACTCTGTCTAGACTACTAAATTAAACATGCCTGGAAACTTTCCCTGATGCTTAGGGCCAGCTGGCACAAAATGACCTGTTTGTGCTGGTGTACGCTCACTCAGTAAAGCAGAGGCTGCATGCAAACTGTCTCTTTGAAGGGTTCTCAAACCTTTTCATTGCTGAATAGTGCCTGGAAATTGGCTGGGAGACTCCTGGTTGATGTGGGCCAAAAGCATGCCAAGGAATATTTTAACAAATTACTGTTAGTCTCTCTCAGCGATGGAGAGCACTTCCCGACCTTGCCTTACTTTTCTTCTCACACTTTCTCTTCCTGTTGGCAGACTGGTCAAAGAATAAGCAGACGTGAGAAGAGACGCTTCTAAACTTCTCTGTCAAAGCAGCACTACTTCACTTAGTCTGGTTTATTGCTAGCTTGTATTTCTGGAGGAATGTTGGAGAGGCAGGTAGAGCCCAGGAGGAATGTTAAGAGCGTTTCAGATGTCCTGCTGGCTTACAAGAATCATGTGATTTTACTGAAAGGTCTCAAAAGGTTCTTTTGTTTTAAAAAGGCTCTATCAAATGCTATACTAATTTGAGTATTTTCAGAAAAGTTTCATGTTGTGATGATAGTGTATAATAAAGGGAGGAGTTGTTTCAGGAGTACAGTGTGAAAGAATGTTTAAACGAGATAAGTAATTGACTTCTGTAACATTTTGACAAAATACAGGGAGAGGACTGTAGGTTTGGTAGATGCTCCCAACTTAGAAGAAATTTACGAAGATAGTGTTTTGTTTTAATATACAGGCATTATTGATTTGCGTTGCTCTTGTGTGAAATGCTTTATTTTACTGAACACTTTTGTCAACTACCAACCACTGTCTGCTTAGAGTGTTTACTAGATGAGCAATGAGCACAGGTTTTATAGTCTGTTCTTAAAACTTCCTAAATGCCTTGCCCAATGCCCTCAGTTAGTCTTTTATAGCTTTATTTTACATGTACGCTTCTGTCTTCTGTTTTTACAGAGGATGACAAATAGCAGCAGCTCCCCTAGCCTTCTCAATGACAGTGCCAAGCAGTATGCAGGCCATGGTAAGTACTTTTAAACTAATTCTTAAAAAAGTATGTTTGGAAATTTAAGAGATTCACTTTCACAAATGAGACTTAAGAGAGGTTTCTTTCTTTTCCTCCTCTGATTTGATTTGAGATGCAGTAGAACTTTATTTTTTTAACAAGAATGTATTGTGTGATTACTTTTAATACAAAGTGGAAGTGCTACTAATAAATTTTCAGCCTTCTTTTTGCTCAGTGGGAAAAAATGGAGTCGTTATCAGTCTTGTCACTGCAAGTGAAATGCTAGTTTGGATATCCACTGTAAAATACTGATAGCTTGAGCATTTATGTTGCTCCACAATAGTATCCCTTGTTATTGTGCTTTTCAAGTAAGTTATTGTGTGAAATGAATGTATGGGTTTTTATTCTTTATTTAGGGTGTATGGGTTTTGTGAAATGTATTGCATAACTGATGATCTTTAATAGCTATTAAGTTTTGTCCCGTACGCAGTACTTTACCTCTTACTCGTTCCCCTTCTATAGAGAACGTGGTTTTCAACTGAACAAAACATCTCTATAATACAGACCTACGTACTTACTAAATTATTGTGGAGGGCATATTGAACTTCTGTAATACACTTTTCAGAATCACTGCAGATTATTTCAATTGTAGCTGTCAAACTGAGCTCTTTAAAGAAGAGGCTACTACTTCCTTATTACAAGGGCATACATTTAAAATATATTTCTGCTCAGAAAATTGTAGTGTAAATAATGTTCTAGAACTCTATTTGCATGTCTGACCTTGCAGCTATCTCCTTACTAGGATTATTATTTTTTAAGCATGATAGTAACTACTATAAAATTAAGTTGCTTGAAAGTAAAAATTTGTGTGTTTTTTCTATTCATTTTTTTTTCTTCCTCCTGGTTAATTTCCAGTAGGTTTTGTGATTAATTCTACTTCTTTTGTCCCACTGAACAATTAGGTATTGAAGGCAGTAGAGGTCTCCAGTTTTAAAAGCAGTCAGAGTTTGGCTGTGACAGGCCAAATAGTGATGTTGATGCATGTGAAGGAGAGAAACCAGACTGACTTTTTTGGAAATCAGTTTAAATTCTGTTGTGTCTTAGGTCCTTTTCTTCCTCCTCCTCCTGCTCCCACCCAAACTGTGCTTCATTTGTAGAATTACCCTTTTCAGAAGTATTGATTAATGTTGAAGAAAGTGTGTCATCAAAACACCAACATTTACAGCTGGCAGTAATCTGCTAATTTGACAGCTCTGCCCATGTTGTTTAGAGTTTTAAGTTGCATTTGTGATTATTATTCCATTTTTGACGCTTCAATTCTGGAAAGGTTGCACAGGGCCAAAGAAAAAGCAATAAAATAACAAGATACAGAGTCTTGCTACACTTAGTTCTGATTTAAATTTGTACAGAACAGTGACAGGACAACTAAGATCTACATCATTATTTGTAAGACTGTTATACAGAAGATTGCTAATTTTGGGTAACTGAAGATGAAGGCTTTGAAATGTTAAATGGATGTTAAATAGTATCAACAGCAATGGGACTTAGTTCTGCTAACGAGCACCATTTCAGTTGAGCAGTTCCACAGAAGCTAATAAATGCTGTGGGTTTTAGCACTATGGTTGCTAAACTTACTTTTTGTCAAAAGGATGTTTTCCATACAGAAATAAGTTATAAAATGTAAAATTTTTTTCTAGTATTAGAGAGATATAACATCGTTTTATATTATTTTTACAGATCCACTAACTTCACCAAATTCATCCTTGTTTAATGACTTTGCTGCTCTCAGCGTGTCTCAAAGGAGGAAGGTAAGCAACAACTAAATCTTAAGTAGCTTATTTGTATATGAGTTGACAGGCAAGAAGATCTGGAATAACTTGAAACACTGGGTGAAATAAGGATGATTCTCCTAATGTTCCTAGATTTATTTTAATATGTTGCTGCTGATATAAATAAGATCTTACTACTTTATTTTTGATATACCAGGTCAGACTGCTGCTGCTATTAAGAAATATCCCAAGCACTTGAAAACTGAAGTTTATAAGAATGCTTTGAATATTAAAATTAGGACATAGCTCATTGAATTTGAAAATGAATTATATTTATTGTACTGAGGCACAAGCCATCTGCAAGCATTCATGGCAACAAGTTCTGAATGCATTAAGAATCATTCCCGTCTTTATTTGTACCTGATGTGAAAATAATTGTTACAGCTTGTGAAATGCATTTAGTTTGAGAGATACTGATATTGTTGGAAAGCTAAAGTTTGGGATTTTTACCCCTCTAATCTGTATTGGGAAATCTTTCTTTTGCTGAGGGCTAGACAGCATCTTCAAACACCTTTGAGCTGTGCCAACACAGGTTGTGATGTTTTCCAATTACACACTTATAAATATAGTGGCTGGAATAAGACAAAAGTTTGGTTACACCAGAGTTCCCTTTCATTTTTGTGAAGTGTGGCATATCAAAAAAGACATTATCTTGTTCCAACTAGTTACCAAATTTTACTTTCACTGGTGACTTTCATGTTTTATCCTTTTCTTGTTAGCCACATGGTCCTGAACTTCCCTGTAGTTGATAATGCAGTCTTGAAAGCAAGCTACATCGGCATTCTTGTGACTTTTTATAGAGCTTCATTTGTGTTTTGGCAATTGGAGCTCTGTATCATTTCTGCAGGTGAAGATTGAGCTTAGAGACAATTACCACAGTTGGCCCATCAGACTAACGTTCCTTGAAATGAAATACTGTTGTAGAATGTTAATTTTCTAATATTATGATGTATCCAAACTACATGGAATCTCTGAATTGCCCTTTTCCTTAATGCTGGTATAGCGCACTGAAAGTTGGATGTGAACAACTATAAAAGTGTTGTTTATCTTCTTACTGAGGATAGTAAGAACGAACATTTTTAACACATTCCTTTTTAACATAGTGTGCAAGCAGTATACATGCACACATATATGTATATACCTATGCGTGTGTGCGCTTATGTATAAACCACATGGACCAAAGAAAGTGAATTGTCATACATAAGTATTGCCAGAGTGACCACTGCCTCTTAAAATGACTTCAAAGTTAATTAAACAGTACAAAATGGAAATAAACCAATTAATGCTTGAGTGTAAAACTCGGGTAACTCAAAGCTCAAATATTAATATAGAGTCTCTTCTGACTTGGTCCCTTTTTTCCCCCCAAGAAAAATATCAGCAAGTTAAGCCACTCAATGCTGAAATAGTATCAAGAGAGAGATTTATCTGTGAAACTTGTTGACTTGGATTTTTTCCAATTAATGTTTCAGACATTACTGGCATTAATTGAAATAGGTTTGTGTTTTGCTTCACATGTTAATGATTTATTATGACTGTAGTTTTGTAATGTATTCTTGTCTAAAATGTTGTTAATACTAGTAACAGGAAAGTTTTAATCTAATATTACTTGAACTGCCTAAAAACTAGGCATCTAGGCTCCCTCTATAGTTAGCAGAGAGAGATGAGAGGCTTAAAGAAACATTCAGCTCACACTGAGAAAAATATTTTGGTAAAGACTAGATGTCAGTGAATGCTTTAAGTGGATAAAAATTGATGGCTGAAGTTGTAAGAAATTAATCATACTTTTGTGACTGACTGCATTTTACTACCAGACAATGCATTGCAAATAGTCGTGGATGTAGTTTCTTAATATTTTTATTATTTTTTGAATACAATATTCAAACTGTATTAAGTGATTTCCTCAAAAGCATTAAATACTTAGTGCCAGGTATTTAAAAACTTGTGTCATTTTTCCACACCACAGTACGTAGGGTTTACTTAGCGATGTGTTTTAGCAGGCCAGAGCTTGATGCTTGCTGTAGCACAAGATAGCCTTCTAGAAGTGTATGCCTCTGTTCATTGACCCTAAAGGGAGCCTTTGTGACTAGCTTAAATGTAGGTGTTTACAACATCTGTTATTTGAAAAAAAACTTTCCATTTTCTTGATAAGTTTTTGTTTGTTCTGAACTAGCTGGCAAAACCAGCGTTTCCTTCTTTTATCACTGACTTGGAGGACAGATACAATACAGTCTTGGTAAGTGAATAAAGAGCAGTTGCTTTCCTTTACAAATTAGAATTGTGATATTTTGAATATTTAGAACTATCAAGTTATTTGCAACTGCGTAAAAGCTGCATGTTTGTCTTGTGTAAAACCATGAACAGTTTCTGTAAAAGCATGTAATATGTAGCTGTGTTAAAGAAGTTAAGTTTATTAATCTTTATTATCAGTGGGTATTGTTGATCATGTAATCCTGGCAGCCCTTTAACACTGGGCAAGCTATATGGATGTAAATATTTGGTACCAATAAAATTTTAAAGATAAGACTTGATGATGGTAATTATGAATATCCTTGCTTTCTAATCAGACAGCTTTTTTTGAAACTAGTTAGTATGACTGGGCTACTTAAGTTGCTTATGATTATTTTGATGTTTAAAGACATTCTACTTTTTGATTAAAAAGTAAACATAGTCCTTGAATTCTTATGAACATTCTTGAGGTTATTTTCTCTGTTTAGAAATTATTAAACTGCATTTCAATTTTAGATTTCAGGAAAGCTAAGATTACTATTTAAAGACATTTTTATAGGATACTTAAAATGAAATCAAAGGAGCTAAGTATTTCGGTAGATGGAGCCTTGGTGGAGGTTCTGTCAACTGTAAAATCTTCTGGATTTACTGTCCGGTTGTTGTAACTCCACATGCAGTAAGACAAGCAACCTTAAAGTGAATTTCCTATAAGAGATTTTCAGGTAAGTATTAATCTACAATGCACAAATAGGATTTGTGAAGCATGGAACAAAAGCTAGAGTTAGTATCAGACTAACCCTCTTTGCTGAGAATAATGATGTCACATTTATTTTATTTTTTCTTCAAATACATATATACTTGTTAAAAATAGAGTGACATTCTGAACTTGAACTTCTTGAGTGGTTTTTTCCCTAAGTTTACTGTTATCTACAAAAATGCTCTTCTCTAAACCCTGAAATGATCTGGCTGGAAAACTCCTTGCATACATTTTGGTGGTTCTGGTAAACAGTTCATAAAAACACTTGCCAACATAACTGATCAGAATCTGTTGCCAATGGAATGACAGCTTAATGCACTGAAAAGAAAATCTATGATTAAATTTTTGTTTACATTTGTTCTGAGACTGTTACCACTAATCCAGGCTAAAAGGTTCCCCTACTTGTCACTGGTCAGCCTTACAGGATAGTGAAAAGCATTGCTTTTACATTTTGCTTTGTTCTTTTCATACCTTCAATCCTCATGAAAACTGAACTCTTCTGAAAAGTTCCTAGTATCGGTTTATTTCCATTTCATTTTTTAAATCAAAAGTCACACCTAGAGGAGGGCCATTAACGTGAGAATCACAGGCTGCAAGAAGTGAATCAGCTGCTGTAGGACTTTCAATACAATTTTAATGCTGGCTTGTATGTATTTTGAAGAATTTATTTTTTATTTTTTCCTTAGAGCTCCTTCCATTGTGTTTAGGTGACTAAAACCCAGGACCAAAAGACTCAAAACTACATTAGAATGGAAGAGAGATTATTTGGACTGAAGTCCACCCAGAACAGAGTGCTGCTGTTTGGTGCTCTCTGTGGAGATGTAGACTTCTTTAATTCATGTGCCTTGATCAGCAGTCAGATACAGAGAGAATTATTTTGAAAGAAAAGGCTGCCTGTAAGCCTAGTGTGCATAAATACAAACTTTCTAATGAGTACAAGGAGACTTTTGCTTCTAATGTTAAAAGAAAACAATAAAACTAACTCCAGGTCCTATGGAAACAAAATTCTTAACACCTCAATTATTGCTGGTTTTTTTTGTGTGTCTTGTCCTTCATCAGTTCTGTTACCTGTTGGGAAGCTACGTTTCTCTCCAGCTTCCTGTCTCCAGCTCTGTCTTGACACCTCTGATTCCCAGTCTTTATATTGTTCAATGGTGTACCATGTTTGGTCTTGCTGTGTTTACCTTTAATGAAAATGTGCTGATACAGTTGTTTTGTTGTCACAGCCTCCTGAATAGCATCTCAGAAGCATGTTCTGAGAAGCTGAGGGTTCATTACCAAACACCACATCATGTCACTGTGTTGTAAACTGCAGAATTATGGCTGCACAGATTTTATAATATACGTAAGCTAAATTTATAATTCAAACCTGATTTTTTTTTTCCTTCTGGGGTTATACACCCCTACTGCCATAATGAAACATCACAGTTTATTCTAATTTTTTAAAAAAAGTTGTTGCAGGAAAGTAGGAAAATAGACTATGCTTCTAGAGAAAATGAATAAATGTTTATAGGTAGTATGGTGTTTACTGTGGTCTAGAAAGTGCTTTAAAGGTGTGATATAATCTAACATTTTTTACTTTTTTTCTTTGGAATAGTTAGTTATTGGAATTGTTCCTTGGTTGTGTGCCTTTCTTGTCTTAGTATGATATTTTTCATTTTTGAGTGTGACATGAGAGAATACATTATTCACATTCAGTTTTGTGTACGGATTAGTGATTGTGTTACATAAGAAATCAAATTATTAAGGCACTTCCTTTTAGAAATATGTAATATTTTTACATTGATGAGGAGTCATCATCATTCTGTTGCATCATCCTATTCTGTAATTGAAGGAAACTATCAGAATAAGATAACTGCACAGTGCAGCACTTGCCTTAGAACTGACCTTTGCTTGTTTTGGTTTTGTATCTAAGCAGGTCAGAAATATTTTAAGATGTACAGACATCTAGAACTTTAAAAGCTACTCTTCTCATTTTTAAAACATAACTGTTCAGTTAGCTATCTAGACTTTGTCAGGTGTAGCTTACAAACTGAAGCAGTTAACTGCAAATGTAACTTTAATGTGCAAGATGCTTTAGTTTATATTTACAAGCTTTATTTGATTCTTTCTGTGCCAAGATGCATGTAGTCTTTAAGAATTATTTGAAGTAAAATAACTGAAATATTTTTTTATACTTGTGCACACATTTGTTGAAAACACTATACAAATATTTAAAGCAGAAAAAATACACAAGAAATCATGTGCTTAGTAAAGACAAAAGTTGCATCAGTCTTTAGTTCTTTTTTTACCTATATTTTTTTTTATAACTGTGAACATTTTTCCCCTATTTTTATAAGTAATATAAAAGCTTCTCACCCAAAAGAAGAAAATGAAAAATCTTCTTTTATAATGAAAGATAGCTTTGAAGGTTAAAGAAAACCTGTTGTTTGTTCACTGTGTGCTCCTTCAGCAGTAGAAGTTTTGAAAGTACATCTTGGGGTGGTGATACTCTGATAAGTCCTTGCAACACAGAACTATCTGCTCTAGAGATATTTCAATTCAGGAGGTGGTTTTAGTTTCGTAGTAAAGAACTTTGTCGGTATAGCTGCATCTGTGCTAGATTTTAGCTGTTGTGGTCATTCGTACCTCATCCAACCTAGCTAGGCTGCAAAACTGCTGAGAAAATATTTGACTTAAAGATATGTCAGTTTTTGTTAGCTCTTTCCGAACTCTTCAAAATTTTAGTGTCTTCAGCATATATACTCATGGAATGCACTTTTTTAGTGTGTACACCTGAAAAACTTTCCTTGGCTATGGTTTAAAATGTGTGATGTAATGCCTGATCTGTTACAGCTTTACTCTGATTAAACCAAGAATATTTTTTTTGCAGTGATCAAATATGTTGCTCTGGAATGAGACCTATTTCTATGCCAAATTGCACATTTTAATTTTCTTTGGGTAGAAGAATATTTTGTGTTTGTCTCTGGATGATACTTTTCAAGTAGTTAAAGTTTTATCCCCATCCAAACACAGGTTTTCATGAACAGTTTTAAAGAAGGGTTCCAGACGGGGCAGTGGCTAGTTCGTAAGTGCATGTAATAAAAATTTATAACTTTATAAACCTTAAAATTATAAACATATGAACATTTTACATGTTAGCATACTCCTTTTTTCATGAAAAAAAAACAACAAAACAAACTGCCACCTATCAAAAAACACCAGCCAACCACACACTTAATTCTTTTTAACCTGTTGTCCAGGTTCCTATTCTTTTTTTTTTTTTAGTGTGGATATCAAAGTGGAAAAAATGGTTCCAATATTCAGAAGCTAAGGTACAGAAAACAAGTATCATCTGCTTCTCTACAGTGAGAGATTGTAATGAAAGAGGAAGAGGAAAGAGTATCTTGGTTAGCAACAAACCCAAACCACATGAAGAGGTTTGTAGCTCTTTTGGCCACAAAGCTTAAAAAGTAAAGACAAGACAAATTCTCATTTTCATATTATTGGCTTGCAAATCTGTTAGGATTCTCTTGGCAACTATACCTAATATTCAGGTGTAACACCTTATATGACTTATTACTAAATCCAGTTCTGCAGGTGTGTTCATGATTAAGATGCTTTTTAGCTGATTGTGCCTGTATAGGGATTCTGCCTAGGCTATTGTGCTTTTCCTCAGTAGCATATTTAAGTTCTTACCTATAGCTGGGCATTTCAAGCACTCTTATTCCAGTTAATCTGTTATGGCTGTTGAGTGAAAGTAGCAATGATGATACCAATGGCTTGTAGTTAGCTTTTAGTTTTCAAGACATAATACCACAAAAGTGGGTTCTGTCTCAGAAGACCTAGCTGAGTGTTTAACCTCTTTGTCTACTGGTCTCTTTGCCACTAACTTCTTTTAAAAGAACCAAAGTCTTACAAAACAAGCCAACATTGAAACTTAAAATTACATAGAGTGCTTAAATTTGTTAGAAGTACTGCAAAGAAAACATGATATGCTATACCTGATCTTTCCTGTCTGGCAATGTTATGTTTATATTTATCTGTTTGTACATACAGATATAGTCAACTTGCTGTACAACAGATGAGCCCTAGCTAATGCTACTGTGATACCTTTTAGCTATGGTAATTTAAGGTAATGCTGCTTAGTTTAGCCTGTGATGGAGAAGGCTTAAGGTCACTTGCCTTTTCCTTCAGTAGTAAATTTGCCAGCTTATACAGACTTAAATATTACATAGAATTTATTAGAGAGGAGAAGTCTGTACAGTTTGACTATCCATAAACCTTCTCTTGTTTAGATTTATGCCTCTAGTATAGCCTTAGAACATCTTATACCGGTGGTGTATGTCCAGCTCTGAATTGGAAATAAGTGTGGCATTGCCCACTGTCCATGAAACAGGAAGAACTAGGGGCAAAAACACTGTTACAGCAACTAGAAAAAACATAGACTTAGTAAACATGTTCCCAAACTTCTTGAATGAATGGGAAGCAAGTAATTAAGCTGACTTGAGGAATATTTTCTAGCATGGGCTAATAAAGTTACTCATTTGTAGTAGTGTTCTAATGTGAAGATGCTACTCAAGAAGGACCTTTTTCTTTTTAGTGTGAATTTCTTTTGTTCAGGTGTAATGTTTCAGACTTCGGGGTTTTATCTTTTCTAACATAACAGCTTACCTCTAATTATGCCAACCAATAGCTTCCTATCATTAATTGCTGGCAGCAGCTTGGTTTTACAGGGCAAGGTATATAATTATTAGCTATGGTTGAAAATGCTTACCCTTCTCACCCTTCTAGCAATTAAATGTAGTTAACTGTTCCCTGACTCATGTAAACATTTGCAGCCAGTAGTTACTACTACTTCTCACTTCTTTGCCCTGAAGGAGCTGAACTCTTCCAGTAATACTTTGTAATAATTTGGTTTTGTTGCTTTTTTTCCCTTTCTCTTGCACTTAACTTTAATTATTGTAGTTTAACCTTATTTTTTCATTTAAAAATAATTGTGATGTTTTTGACCTTTCAGAACTCATTTGGAACTTGTAACCATATTGGGAGTTGCAACCTAGTTTGAGAAATACCTGCTAAATGATTATGAAATATTTAAATGCTTTAGCCATCTTCTTCCCCGCCCCTCAAAAAAACCCGAGTTCATTATGTTGAACTATCCCTTCATCTGTATGGCTGAACAGGTGTTTTTACCTCATGGCAAGACTTTAGGGAAGGCAAAAATGCAATTACTTTTGTAATAATCTAAGAGAAACTGTCCCCATGCCAAGAAGTTGGTTTTGGTTGTCTGGATTGTCATGCCTCTGTGTTTTAGGTAAATACATTCGTTTAGTTCAGATATGATCAGAGAATGTTGAATTCTTACTTGTTTCAAGATGCACTGTTCTGTCTCTTGCTTTATTTGCTGCTCGGTGTAGAAGGCAGTGATGTAGCAATGTTGATTTGCTTATGCAAACTGCTCAGTCTCAGCTTTACTTTCTGTTGAATCTCTCCTCTTGGTGGACACTTTTTTCTGTGTTTTCTGGTCTCCTGTAAACTCAGATTAGATTTCTGAATCAGGTGCCATTTTGCTCATTGAAAACAAATGTAAGTTAGAATGACTTTGATGCAAATAGTCTGAAATTTATTTCCAAATGTTAACGTTGTATTGGCCGTCTTCTAATGTCAGTCTGAACTATGAAATCCTGGCCTAGTAATCTGTTTGTGCTTATCGTATAGAATGAAAGTAAAATTTTGAAATAATCTTGCCCACTTTTTAGTTTATTTTTCTTTTCATACCAGTAGATGAACTACAGGTATAGGAACTCATATTGTCTCCGTGTTGCTTTATGGCATAGAACTGACCATTGTTCCTTCCCCTCCGGCCCCCCAGTATGGGCCTTTATAAAGCCTAACATACAGTTTAATTCTGTTGCCTGGAATCATAGAATCCCCTTGTAACCAAAATAGCCTCCCTCTATGTTGGCCCAGTGCCTCTTTTGTTTTTGTTCTCCTTTTCAAAATATTTCTAGATCACCTTTTATTATGGAGCATTAAAAGAACCTTTTATGAATAGGAACGTGATTGGACACTGGATTGTAGTCCAGTAGTCTTGCAGCAGACTGTGCCCCTGCACTTGGTAGAACATGGAAAGAGATGGGAAAGCTGCCAAGGAAACTGTTGCTCTTCCTTACACTATTTCCAACAGCCAGGCTAAGAAAAACATAGCACAATCAAACCCTGCCGTGAAGTCCAATGTTATTTGTATCTAGGGCTTCTCACACCTTACAACTTTGCACTTTATGATTCCAGTAGTACTTCTGAATTACTAAGTAGTTGAGTGATTCTCCCAATAAGCAAATAGTATTTAGCTCTAGTGTGATCAGTTTTCATTTGAACTATAGGAGGACTTTATGCTACCCATCACACAGTTTACCAAATTTCTCATTGGTACTGTGAAATTTGTTGCTGTTGGTTGTTATGAAACATGCAGTTTATTGCCTTCGTAGTTCATGCTCCATGTTGGGATCCTTCTGCTTTTTTAGACAAATGAGCTACTAGTGACTCTTTTGAGTTTTAATTCTTTCCAAAGCTTTCATCCTAAAATTTTTCAGGGAAGTAGAGGAGGGAATCTGTTTAGGTTTTGGTTTTGCAGCCATTTTATGATAGTTTTGTCTTGTGTTTTCCACATTATTATGTGTGAATGGAGAATCTTCTCCAGTTGGATTCTCACCTTGTTTCCTGAGGGACAATTGTTAAAATGCATATCAAGTTAGACATTGCTAAACTTTCTAATGTGCCAGATGAAGTAGATATCTGAGTAGAGGTAAGTTAAGTTTCGATGAATTGAAAAGTGGTCTAAAACCAGATAATGATAGTTCGATTTTCACAGCAAAAAAAATACAGCAAAAGAAGAACAGACCAACGCCTGAAATTTGGTCCAATTGTTGGTATAATTGGTATAAAAAGTTCTTGTCCAAATATGCATACATGATGAAATAGTTGGTTTTGTGGTACTTACTGTTGAGGTAGGTACGTGTTGGTTTGAAAGCACAGACAGATTTGGAGAACTTCTGTACTTCACTTGTTTGCAAGTCCTTAACAGATATTTTTACAGTATACTTTTAAAATTTAATGTTCATACCATGCTTTATAAGTAGTTTAATTTGTTGAGATCATTACCAGTGTAACAGAAATGTCACTTGTATTAAGGCAGAAGTACCTCCTACACATTCACTTCAAGCATCTTTTGTTTTCTCAAGTTTAAGTTGGTTTCCAATGCATTTATCGTGCCAATCCTTGTCTGTTTTCACTTAAGACAGTAAATGAAATTAGTCTTTTGTATATTAACTTGAGCAGAAATGTTTTTCTCATTGATTTCTGCAGCTGACTACTTAATTCTACTTGATTTTTTTAAAGCAAGTCTTCAGGAGATAAGTCTGAACAAATTAGAACTTAAAAAGAAGCGTACAAAAGCCCTTTTTAAGTTCCTGTTTGATAGAAACCTCGAGGGAAATGTTAGAGTTCAGTATTATGATGTGATTGAAGGTATCTATTTGAGAAATATGGATTTTTTTAAACAGTCATTCATTTTTACAGAGTTCCCCAGTTTGTGCTCATATTTCAGTGTCTGACTTGTGATGGATAGTTTTGCTTACAAATAATTAGTAGTCCCTGAAGTTTATTTTAATTTGTTTTTTAAAGTATTGTTTATTATAACCAATTAGTCAGGATTGAGAGGAAACAGTCTCGTATAAACTTTACTTGCAAATTGTTTCCTATTCCACCAATCCAGAAGTCATATCACACTGTTATACCTAATTTAGTGTAGCTTTAGACGAGGGTTGTTAGGAGTGGCCTGGTTTCTCTCCTTCTTTTTCGTAGCCCAGGAAGTATCGACTGGGGATGCTGGATGAGAGGATAGTTCCGGTGGGATCAAAAGCAAGAAAATCAAAGAACCCTATTGGCTGTCTGGCTGACAGGTGTAAAACAGGAGTACCCATCAATATGGTTTGGTGGAACAGAGTCACAGAAAACAATTTACAGGTAAAATTATTTTTTACTAGTTGCTTTTTCAGTATTTTTCATGCTTTATTTTAAATTCTGGAAAATGTTAGAAGCAGTTATTCCAAATATGAGTTGAGATCAGATCAAGTATTTATTTCACAAAGTAGATGTAGTGGCCCTGCAGGAGAGTGACTTGGAGATGTTTTATTCTTTTCACTCACTGCTGTGCTATGTACTCTGCTTGACTGTTATAATCTGTGGAGGAGGAGCAAAAGTGATAATCAAATGTACTCTAAAAGTAAACAAACACACACAACCGTTTATTTTCACCTTTCATGTGAGGAAGGCTTCCACTGATAAAATCAGTGAACTTTGTTTAAATGATTGATGCTTAATGCAAAAAAAAAACCCTAAAATTCTCAGTACAGAATTTGAATATGTAACCACCATGATCAGAAAGTGTAAACTCTCAACTTTCATACTGGAATAGTTTATATTTCTCAACCTGTGTGGTAAACTTTATTGTTACTTTACTACATTTCTGAATTTTCTACAGCTCCTTAAGAGAGGAGGGGTACAGCTTCATTTGAGCATCTCTGTACAGAATTAGCAGGTTATCTTTAGGATGATAACAGAAGGTAATTCTAGTGTAGGAAGAATCTGCTTTGTGTCCCATAAGATGGGGTTTAGATGGAAATTGTTATAGTGGTTGGAGCTTCAACACTACTGCTGAATGTTGTAGTGCTTTTGATTCTTCAGAGATCATTATTTTAGTCTTCCTATGAGGGTTATGTTCTTTGTGATGTTTTCTAAGTAAGTGAAATGAGTAAATTGACAATAGACTTA
Organism: Mesitornis unicolor; assembly: GCF_000695765.1. Classification (NCBI taxonomy): domain Eukaryota; kingdom Metazoa; phylum Chordata; class Aves; order Mesitornithiformes; family Mesitornithidae; genus Mesitornis; species Mesitornis unicolor. Next base: position 36,954 of record NW_010206864.1, read on the forward strand.
AAACTAGAATTTGTGGCACCTTAAGAGTTTTTCAGTTCAGGCAAACATGCTACATTGGCTAGGGACATTTGGGCTTAAGCCTACCTTGGCCCTTTTGCTGCAGTGGAAGCAGCGCAGCCACTGGTGGAGAAAAGATGAAGCATAAAGGTAGCATTGGTAGAAGGGACCAAGTTAGGTCGCAGAGATGTGGTTGGAACCTGTGAAGAACTTCTTTTCTCAAGGAAGAGAAGACTAACAGATTGAATTCGTGTCTCTCTAATGGGAGTGTAAACCATAACTGGCAGACAGTTGCTCTGTGGAGAGAGTCAGAAAACTGGTCTTTGAATTTCAGGTGGATGTTAAAGGGCAGGGAGAGCTCTGTTTGTACTCATGTCTCTCATTGTTTTCTCAGCTGTTCAGTGTTGCAGGAGGGTTTGTGATTGATCTACTCTGCTTAAAATAAAGCAGAAAAACTTAATGTTTCTGGAGGCTGGAGAACTAGTAGTCTGAGACTTGGAGGTTCTGCCCAGGAGCAATTATTTTTTCAGTACCTATGCCCTCCAAAGTTGTGTTGAAAGTATGGCAGTGAGAAGCTCAAGGTCCCCTAAGGGTTAGAGGCAATAGCTTGGGATTGGCTGCAGAGCATGTGGCTTTTGAAGGTTGCAATTCCAAGCTCCTTTATTGTGCCAGAATCCAACTACATAATTGAGTTAAATTGTGTACAGCATTTTTTTATTACCCAGTGCAATTACATAGGTTCCCATGGGATCATGGGACTTCAGAAAAGCATGTGTATGCATATCTGGTGGAAATAAGAACAGAAGGATCTTCTAGCCATAGGAAATAGTAAAGGAAGGGGGAGGGATTGAAGGACGAACAGTGTAGTCTGGCAAGAGTGAATGGGGAAAGGTGTAAAAACAGACTGCAGAGAAGATTATGAGGATATATGAAGTTCTGTATAGGTGAGAAACAGAATTTTATTTTGATGTTTTCACTCTTATCATTGTATATCATTGTATTGTAGTATGAGCTAAAACTAAGCTCAAAAAATGCTAAAATACTGAAAATTTAATTATAAAAGCACAAAAAATGTCTGGAAAAGTCTACTTAAAAAATGGGTAATTTCATGCTGAGATTTCAGATTGACCTTGTTTTTCTGCTTCAGTATCTATATAGTCCACAGATAGCATTGCTCTTAAGTATACTGAAATACAGACCATTTAGAGATTTTTTTTGCAGGTGTGAATATAGGTTAATCAAACTAAATTTTGGCTGATTGTGAGTACTAAGCACTAAGTAGAAGGGCTAAATTATGGTTGAGACGTCTGTTTGAGGGTATCTTTTTTTCATGCTTGAAGATGAAAAATCAAAATTGCATCTCAAATTTGATAAGGGCTCACGGTGCTGGGCAGATGTTGAAGCTCATGTGTCTGTTTGAATGTCCACTCTTCCAAATGCGTGGTTTTAGAGGTGGGAACACACTATTTCATGGTGCAATATTTAGAGAGTTTTGTCCCAAAAGCAGCTGTTTTAATAACAAAGGTAATTTACAACATGCATTGTAAAACAGTGTAAGTGTTCTTCTTGCATATCTATGAATGTATAGTCCGGATCTGTTTACTTAAAATACTGTGTTACACTTCTATGATTAAAAGTGGAGTCCACAGAGTTAATTGCATTCTGGGTTGTGCATTTAAAAAGCAAAAAATCCCTCAAAATCACAGTTTGTTCTTCAGTGATATGTCCTACCCTATGTTAGGAAATATCCTGAGCTACTACACCACTGTGTGATACTGATTAAACTAGCAAATGGTAATTCTGCTTAAAATAGTAGAAATAAATACATTTTTTGTTTTACATATCAGTTCATGATCAGCGCCATGAATAATTTTTGTTCTTCCTTGAACAAGAAAAATTGACAAATTAATTTTTGAAATATGTATTATTACTATATTTAATATATTAATATTTTTTGCATAAAGAGCATGGACTTCTAAAACTTAGTAGTTTTTACAGTACTTTGAAGTATTTTGTTAAAGAAATATGGAAAAATTTAGTGTCTTTAAAAGTTTACTTAGTGAAATCTACTCGCTAAAATGTAACAAAACTTTGCGAGTGGTTTTATTTGTCTGAACCTGTGTTCTGATTTAATAAAGTCTTTAGCCAATAAATTTTACCCAGTTTTAGTGAAACTATCTCTTAACTCTTTTGAAAGAGCAGTAGAGCAATAGGGCTAATAACGTTAATGAATTGAATTTTATTAGAGTTGATGTGGTGGCATGTTGCACAAATT
>NW_010206864.1:39236-51710 GCF_000695765.1 Mesitornis unicolor
GGAAAGAGCCCAGCTTTGAAGCTCTTGGTGACCTCCAGCATCAGCTGGACTGCTCTGACATCCCAGATGTGTCCTTCCCTGGTGTCACAGTTACCAGGGAATCCTCCTGGAAACAAGGATTGAGGTGATGCTCTTTATGTAAAGTGAGGCTCCTCATATGGCACATCTGTCCATTATAAAACAGCAACAAAGAAACTCCAAAGCCCAGCAAAAATAATGACACATAAGAAACCAAGCAACACTTTTGCGTGTTTTTGGATTCCTAAGAGATATTCTGAAAACTATGCCAAAAATAGACTGGTGAAGGACTGCCCTGCTTACAGCATGGGTATAGTTTAGTGGTGGTTTTCTGTAACCATTACAGGATTATGCAATTTGGCATGTCAGAACATATCAGCATGAATTTGGAGGTGAAGGAGAACATAAGAGGAGAACAAAAAGGCTTGCATACAGTTTTTAGCATGGTAAGTACATTAGCACATTCTTCCAAAATGAAATTGGCCTACTTTTTGCCTTAGGTAGCTGGCTTTGGGCATTGATAGAATGTGGGACCAGGACTGATCTAAGGGAGTAGTGTTACAGCCACTGAAACAGCAGTGGTGGCTTTGCTGCTGTGCTGTGTTGAGATGCTTAACTGAAAATGAGAGAGGGAGAAGGGTGGTTTCCAGTACTCCTGTGGGATCCCTGCATGACCTTCCAGAGGCTCCATAACTGGTGCATCCTTGTGTTACAGTGTGCTTCAGTACTCCATGGTGCTTTGAGGATTCATTTATGAATGAATGCAGCAGTGGGGCCTTAGGAGTTTATCATTGAGGAATGCAGGGAAAAAAGCATATGTATTGAAATCAATAGTTGTTGAAACAGGAACTTTCACCTTACTTCTGGGCTACAGAAATGTGCTCGTACGTGCAACTCCTCAACATCCAGTAATGCTGCCTGCCAATGTGTAGTCCTCCCAGCAATGGTCTTCAGCTGAGGTCCTTGACTTGCTCTTTGCTTTCATCTGCACCTTCCTTTAAGGAGGCTTGAATTGCTTTTTGGTGGTACCGACAAAATATTTGTTTCTGCCCCTCCACACTGTATTTTAATTGTATTTTCTTTTCTATAAACTTTACAGATAGACTCTGGGCTGAATGGTGACACAAATTAGTTTTTATAGTCCTCCCTCCTTTTTTACTTCTCTTGTGGTTTCATCTTTACTAATTGCATCATGACTAAATTCACTCTTCATTTGGACTGTATTTGTATGTGTTGCATAACTTTTTGCATTTTCTGATGTATGGAGGTACAGAAATCGTATGTGGAGCTGGATGGATTCAGTTGCATGGTCTGTCTTTGGAAGGTTTTTTGCAAAGCTAACTGAAAAGAGACTTCTCTCTTTGAGAGAGCACAGACATAAAGAATCTGAAAATAGGGTATTTTAGTGAAATTTCTTCATGGAATCATCCTGGTAAGAATGCATGATGCAGGTGTTCAGATAATGCCTAGGGAAGTCGCTTCCCTGCTTTAGCTTGACAGTATTTTTATGAATATACTGAAAGAAGGGGGATGAAATTTAAACTGTGGCCAGGTTGAAAGGATAAAGGAATAGTCATAATTTTAGTAAATGTATGAGTTGGAAGTTACTTTAGGTGGGTTGCTAGAAAAAATTAACACTGCTGACACAGCTGTACTTGTTTCTGTTTAATGCTGTTTGTTGAAAACTTGTTAATTAACATTTTGAAATAATGTTGTATGTGCCTTTTTATAGGACATTTGCATTTGAAACTGATAATACAGTCTTTAGTTTGTTGCATAGTGCGGACAGTGCTTGCAGCCTTTGTGTTTCTTGTTATGGCTTTAGAAAGTACATTCACTGCTTTTGTTTTTAACATCACAGTATTGCATAATTCATTACACGTCCTCTAAGTATTTCCTGCGTCTCCATTCTTTTAATTAGTCTCAAGGTTTATTAAAAGTCTTCAATATCTGATTTCTCTCTCTTTCTTTTTTTTTTTTTACCAATCCTGATTTATTCAGACTTAAAATTTTAAGCCTGATCTAGCGTGGATAAATTACTGGGAGGAACAATTAATGTCTAATTAAGTGAAATTTGTTTTAAAGCTGGGCTTGTGGGAAATTTAAACGTAATACAGAATGATGTCCTGCCCTTGTCGCCTAGCTGACACAATATTTAGCTGTGGTAGATCTGTGGATGTGTCATGGCTAGTTTCTTCAGTGGAAGAACGTGGATATCCTAGTTTTTTGAAATTATGTGCTTTTAGCAAGATGGTACAAATTCTGTCCCTTATTCTTCCAATTGTTTTGGCTGATAATGACTTTTCAGCCTTATCGCTATCTGGACAAATTCTACTTGGCTCTTTACCACCTCTGTCATTTTCTTCAGTCTCAGTGCCAATTTGGCTGAATTGTTGCTTGCCAGATTTTATCTTGAGGAACACCATTCTCTTAGTTATTCCTGTACCTAAAATTCAGATAAATCCAGAATATTTAGCCTTCGAGTTTTTGTATTTGTTTTCAGTCTGTATAATGCAATTTACCACTTGTTTTGCTGCATTAGTGTATACCTTGGCAAATTTTCTGTAACTAAATGTGGTTGAAGATTCTTATGAACTTTTTGCCCATGTTAAATCTGTTTTACTTCACCAGTCTACATATTTGTTTAAAACTGTTCTTTGAATATTCAGACACATGCATGTGTGGAATGACTAATATGTAGCATCATAAGATGGTTAGCAGCTGAAATTTACTGTGTGATTACAAGTGAATATTCTTGCTATTCACTTTTAAACCTGAGCATCTTCTTTAGTTTTACAGCTTTTTAGAATCCTCTTTCCTTTCCAGTCCTTTGAAGTACATTGATACTATTATATATGGCTGAACTATTCAAATAAAGATACTAAAATTAACACAAAAAGGAATACTTTTCAATACTTTTCTTCACTGTCTAAATTAGTGTTTTGTTGTCACACTTCCTTTCTAATTTGGCACTTACTTAACCTCTCTGATGCCACTTTATTCATACTGGTAAAAATCAATATTGGTATTTTAATAAACAGTTGATTTATGTAGTCATTTTAAAATTGCACAAAACCAAAGTGATCCAGTTTATTTTGCTTTAAAAAAAAATAAATGGATTAGTATAACAGTATCCTTTGTCTGTAGGGAGTTGTTACTACTCTTCTCATTTTACCTCTTTTGTTTAGACACTTTTGAGAGGTACTCTGAAGATTACTTAATAAACTTAACCTTGACAGTTAATAATCTTCAGTGTGTTTGTGTAATAATTGGTTTTATTTTTTGTCTTAATTTCATTTTTCGTTCATGAATGTATTTTGTAATTGACTGTCCAATAATAAGCTTTTTGCCTTTTGAGCTCTAATTAGGATTTTTTTTCAACCTTCCCTACCCCAAAACAGACACATACACCCCAAACTACAAAACCCTGTGCACAGATTTTAATAGAAATTAAAAGTTGGTTGTGTGATAGGTTTTATGTACTAACAAATACTGAATGTTTGATGGTCACTCTGCTGCTATTTGCTTCTGTGGTACCAAATTAAACCTCATCGTTAAAGCTCCTACAGAAATGGAATTGGTAATTAAAACAGAAGTTAACTTCACAAAAAAAGGAACCTTTAGGCCTCTCTGAAATAGAGGCAGGGATGACTTCTTTAGTAGGAATAATTTTTACTGTATTAATTTGAAACTGCTACTTATTTTGATATGAAAACTCTAAACTCAGGTAGTAACAGTCTGTGCAGCAGTGGGAAGGCTTTCGCGGTGTCAAGTATGTTCTCCAACTTTGTAATGTAATGCTTATGGAAAGTCTTTTGCCAAGTGTTTGTATGAACTCATACATCAGCTGTTCATATGGAAAGCTTGCTAATGCTATTTCAGACGTAAGCTGGAAACCCATTTAAATTTGTTCATGCAGACCAGCTTCTAGTATCTGCTGGTGTTATTAGCAAGCTGTATGTAACTTAAAAATATCCCCTTCACTTGATAGACTTGCCTAGAAAGTATTTTCTACCAAATAGGCACTGTCCACCTTTTCACATTTAAAATAAATATCTAATTTACATTTGTTTTTAAACAGACACCGAATCCTTCTGCAAGTGAGTTTATTCCTAAAGGAGGATCAACCTCCAGGCTGAGTAATGTATCCCAGTCAAGTATGTCTGCCTTCTCTCAAGCCTTGTTCTCTCACCCCTCCATGGGAAGTCCTGCTACTGCTGGACTAGCACCAGGTAAGTTGAAAGTAATGATTTGCAGTACGGTTGCTTCTTTTAACTTAATGTTAAACATAACATGGTAGTGATCAGTTTTATTGGGTGTAAGTGTAGCCATCTCCTGGTTTAGTTCTTTTGACAGTCTTCTAGCATATAAAAGTGCAGAAACTTAAGATTTACCTTCCAGTATTACCGAAATCACACTGCAGGCTGTGAAACCTGTTTATTCAACACTGAAATTAACTCAGCCTAACTTTTGCTCTGATCTTTTTTGGGGAAAAGGGATGCTGAGTTATCACATACTGTGCTCTATGCATTCTTTGCCAGAGCAGTACATTAAGATAATTTAAGCTACCCCTTGCCTAGAAATGCAGTGCAGTCTACAATAGATATGTGCTCTGATTACCACACATTGATCTCCTCTTTTGATTTGTTTCTAGAGTATATAATCTAGTAGTAATTATATTCAATGTTAACGAGAATATGAGAACTTAAAAATCTTAGTGAAAAACAAAGTGGAAGATAAACTTTTTCTAAAATAATTTGGCTTGCAAAATAGTGTTTGTTGTTATTGTATCTGTTGGATGTAATCTAACTTGTAAGACCAATTTGATTATTTCTCACATTTAAGACTCTTACTAAAATGTGTTCCATGCAGCCATACAATTCTGAGTGACTTTTTTTTTTTACACTTAAAAAGTTCAAGCTCTTCATGCATCTGTAGGACTTTGGATCTTCAAAAGTTAGCTTAATTCTAATAAGTTTTTTAAAAACAAACATGGAATAGTTTTAAGATAACCATCAGCAGGGCTGGATATTACACATCACAGATCCTTTACCAAGTTTCTGTATGTACTTAAACCTTTGGCAATCTCTTGCGGCAGAAAGGAAGCATTAAGTAGCTGCCAAAAGGCAGAGAGGCAAATATGATAATTGTTTGGTTTTTTATAACAGGTATTGGCAATTACCATCTATTAAACTGAACTTCAGTCTTTCCTGATGCCAGGGGATAAATCTCAGTGTCAGTGAGAAAGAAGCCAGCACTTAGCTTGTATGTTATAACTATCAAAACAGGCTAGGAAAGTAATTGATGCTTCTGCTGACCAGATGAACATGTTGCAGTACTGTCTGATTCATATTATATTGTGCTGTACAGTCTTATTGGAAAACTGTTGTGTTTATATGCTTCTCAGCCTTGTCACCTGAGTTGAAAAGTGTATAAAGGATTAAATAGAATTCAGTAAAATGATCTACTTTTGGAAAGTGTCCAGTGGGGTCTCGGAGGGATCCTTCACAGTCCAATTTCTTTACTATCTGTAAGTAATACTTGAAAGGATAAGTAACACTGTTGATGAAAGAAATTCATAGGACAATTTGAGCTCCTAGAAATAGGGATGCCAATGTTGGAAACTATCTAGGTTCAAATACTATTGTTTATGGATGAAAGGGACGGGGGAGTATTTACAAGAGCTAACTTCAGGTGAAGTTGGCTTGTTTCCCTGCTCTTTCTGTATAATTAAAAATAGAATATAGTTTGGAGTAAGGATATGGGCTGGGTGCTCTCAATTTCTCTACACTGAGTGCAGGATTATCTGAACCTAAATGTCCTGTGTAAATAATACTCAGACATTTATTTTTTATTTAGATGGTTTAGCGGTCAATAGTTTACATCCACAAAAACTTCTGTCCCTCAAGGTGAGTTAGGAGGTACTCTTTCTAAAAGATTAGGCTCTTAAATAAGAAAGCAGTGTTTATGTGTAGGGAAAATTCACCATTTAGGTCACACTGGATAACGGAATTAAAAAAAAATTAAATATGTTCTGAAATTTTAATTAAAAATTATCGTTGGGATCTGTTAGCTTTCAATAAATGAAAACAAATTCAAGTGAAACCCATGTAAAGAGTATAAGAATTTTCATTTAAATAAAGGTAAGTATCCTTCCAGTTAAATGGTGTATATTCTCCAGTAGAATAACTTTCAGGAAACACATGTAAGATTTAAGCATTTGCACAAGGTTAAGATTGCTTTTAGTAGCTTATGGAGTACTGGAGGAAATAAGTATTCTGTAAGAAATAAAGAAATGTGGTAGCAATAATTTATTAAAAGTTCCATAGTTTAATTCACTCATAACAATCCTTTGATTTCTATCTCAAGGATGGAAAAAAATAAGTTCTTTTGCATCTCTGATATTTCCCTAAAGGTAGGTGTAAATCAAAACCACTTTTAACACGTAGTATTTAATAGATAACTCTTCATACAATTGATTGTCCCTGGAAAAATATTTGTTCAGCCTATCAACAGTACTGTAGAAATACAGGAAAAAATGACAACTGAAACCTAGCATACTTTAATTGATAACTTCTTGTATCCATACCTGACATATTCATTAGGGCATAGCATGGAAGAAGGTTACTCCTACTTTTACATGTAAACTTACCTTACTTACTTACCTTTTACTTAGGTAAGTGCTTTCTGGCATAATCTCAGAGAGTCAGTCTTCATCTCAGTAACCTTTAATAGGATACAAAAACATACTGAGATAAAATGTGACTTACACAAATAGCTGGAGAAAATTGTCCTATTGAAGATCTTTGAACTGATCTCCTTCACCCTCTCCAAACCTTCTTTCCTTAAGCTCCCCTGGATAATACCCTGTTTTTGCTCCTTCCATTCCCTTCCTAGCAAACACATCCTCTTTATCATTTGTATGGGAAATTTAGTGAGTTGTTGACAATCTTCAAAACAGTGCTTTTGCTAACAAGCTTAGCTTATCCAGTTCTGTGTCGCAGCTTCAGAGTAATAGTGACATTGAAATATGCAGGAAAGCATATGAAAAAAATTCATGAATGTCATTGAAGTGGTAAGGCATCTTTGCTGTGTTAAACTTGAGAGAGAGAACAGATGTAAAGCCCCCAGCAGAAAAAGTCTGTCTGGCTTGGGTTTGCTTAAGCTAGGTTACAGCTGAAAGGTAATGCCTTTTCAGCAATGGAAATGACAGCGAATTGCTGTTGCTTCAATGTTTAGTCCAAGACAAGCTCTGAGCTTATGCAGACTGTAAGAGATCCCATTTCTCCTGCCAGTCTGAACCTGTGGGCTTAGGAGCCCAGAGTGTGAAGGTGATATGCTTGTGTCCAGTTGTCACATCTCCATTGATGACTGGCTATGTGAGTGTAGTTCTCAGAGCTCCTGACTTCAGCTAGAAATAGAGCACTTTCAGCTGTGTTGGTTTGAGTAACCTAATGCACCAAGTGCTTGTTCTGGCCTCTGCTCTGCTGAGAAAGTTTTACAGTCATGTCAGAAAAATACAAGACAGGAAGAAGGCAAAGATTGTAAAATCAGTTTTATCCCAAATAAAATTGAGGAGGAAAATCTTAATGACTCTAAAGTTGTTTAGGGCATTAAGCAGATTTTATTAACTTGGAAATACACAGCTATAATGCTAATGACCTGATAGAGAGCTTATAATAAAAATATGTAGTGAATTTAAGGATGCTGCTTAAAAGAAGCGTTATTTACTTTGTTTAGTCATTCCTTAGAACATACCTTGTTGTCTAGAATATCTGTGAAGTAAAAAGCATTGTAGTAATAAAATGGTAAATGTTTAATTTTTGACCTCTGAATGTGTTATGAGTCTGAGGCATAGATATGATTGTAGATGAGTAAATGTGTAGGCAAAGGTAAGCAAGTATGTATAGAACGCTTATTGGATTCCTGTGGGTTTTTTAAAAAAAGTATTTGTGTTGTAGCCCAGCTGATTTGTATACATTTCAGTTATAAACTTCCACTGAATCAAACAAAACCTGTGAAAGTGCCCTTTTCTCACAGTAGATTAAGAATGTATTCATGTTTTAGTCTTATTGAAAATGTAACCATCTATGTAGTAGCTATTGAAATATTTAACTGTTAGTCACTGAAGGCAACTTCTACCTTATTGGAAACTTTCTTTTGTAGCATAAACCAGTGGTATCACAATGCATAACATTTTACAGTCATACAGTTGATCTGTAAATAGATTTTTAGGAGACTACTTAGGTTACCATTGCTTTAAGAATGAAACATTCAGAAGTGCCTATTATTATAATTCACATTTTTTTAAGTTAATAACACTAATCAGCAAGCAATTATTCCACAATACTGCTTATCTGTAAGGTGTGTGTACACACACACACGTACTTTTATTAATGTAAAGTTCTGGTCCATAAAAGTCTAGACATTATTTTTATAATTTTCATATTCTTATATGTTATATGGATTTTTTAATAAAAAGAATAAATAACTGAAGAGACCCAACTAAAGAGAACAGCATAAGATTTTCTTATGGTTTACATTAAAAAAAATCTTTTTTGTTTTGTTGGAACTATTCACTGTTCAAGAACAAGAGAGATAATTGTGCTGAATTAATATACATAGTTTTTGAGATGTCAAAGAAGTAAATGATTGGAGCTAAATGAAAGGTCGCTAATATTCAGTTAATATCATTAGGATAGTGTATCTTCAAATCATTTTTCTCTAACTACTGAGTAGACTGTTAATACTAACATATTTATTTGCTTTTGAGTTTGTTTAGGAAAAAAAAAGTTAATGTAAGGTGGATGTGACTACTGTAGAGAAGATGCGAATGTAAAAACACTCCTATACGTTACTGATGATGCATATTGAGAACTCTCCATACAGTAACTTGATTGAAGTAACTAAACTAGCTCCAGGTTGTTTTTGTTTTTATTACTCGGGTATTTGCTTGAATTACTTCCTTGTATAAGCTCTGGTTAGTATAAATGGAAGAAATTTGTGCAAATGGCTGAGTACCAACTAACTGAATTCTTAATTAGAGAAGAATTCTCAGCTGTCCGTAGAACATTAAGTATGAAAGTTGTGTTTCTTATATACTTTCAAAAAAAGAATTTAGTGTGACTAATATGATTCTGACTGTTAAAGAGGAGAAAGTACATCCCAATCTGAACTAAGCAACAATATGTTTCATAGATGCTCTCTTTTATATTAATCTGAATATCTAGATATCTAGGATCTTCTACTAGTAATACTAGGAGTTTTCTGAAGGGTAATATCTTCCTCACCCCGTAAGTTTTCCTTGACATCTAAACTTCTATAAATAACCATATCTGGGAATTCTGTGTACAATGACTCTTGAACTAAGTAAACTGGGTTTCAGTAACTAGAAGGTGTGTGTGCAGAAGAAGTTGTCTTTGTTTTCCCCCCACTGTTGTACTTTGTTTAGAAGCTGAGCTTCTCAAGTTTCAGTTGAGTTGCCTGCCTAATGTTGAGGGTGAACACCAGTCAATAAAATAATTTTAAATAAATTTTGCAGTCTCAGCATGAATGCCTAACACACTTCATGTTCTGAGAAGTTACCAATCTTTGGATGTCAAATAGATCTCTTGGAGTATGATTTTTTAAAAATGTAATAATTATAGGAAACTAAATAATTTCACCTCTGGAATTACTAAAAGTAGCATATTGTGTATTGCTTATTTGTGTGCTGTATTGTCTGGAGATCTAATTCTCATATTCATAGCCGTGGAGTTGGTTCTAGTGAAAGGTACATGTGTAATCAGGTGAAGGTGTGTTACAGCTTGGCAAACACCATTGACTGCTCATGTAACTGTTACATAAGCACTTACATAGTCATTAATATTTTATATTTTTGCAGTTTAATAAACTCTCTTCTAGACACAGCACTAATTTGATTAATTTCTCCTTTTCTACTACTTCTGTGTCTTTCGTTCCAGTTCTTCATGCATAGATGATAAATTCCCAAGCCCTTTCTCTCTGAACTAAGTAAAGATTTTTGGGAAAATGTATCTGTTCAGTCTTGCTCTTAATTTTTTACCTTTTAAGTCTTCATATAGATGTAGCAATCCTTAAGCATCTCACCTGCTCAAAATATCATCAGTAGTGAAGGCTGTTTTTTATCAATTGCTATTTTTTGACAGATTTGATCAAGACTGTCTTCTTGTGTTTCTTTAAGGAATGTCCCTGTCTGCAGGATCTTCTCCTCTTCATTCTCCCAAAATAACTCCTCATACATCTCCTGCTCCTCGAAGAAGAAGTCATACTCCTAACCCAGCAAACTATATGGTGCCTACTAGTGCCTCTGCTTCTGTCGCTAATGCTGTCTCTCAGCCTCCATCTACTGGCCAGGTGATCCAGAAGGAAACAGTGGGTGGAACAACATACTTCTACACTGATACAACTCCAGCACCTCTCACGGGAATGGTATGTTTGTTTTTGATACACAAGTGTATGGGATTTCCAAATGCTGAATTGGTTAATACTGCAGAGATTATTGTTAACACTCTGAAACCTTTATTCTGTATGGAGATCTGGCTTTTTAATTATTGTAATTGTTCTCCAAAATAACTGAAATTTAAGGACTATAGAATTTTTAATGTGTTTTTCACTTATCTCTGTGTAGAGTTTCATTTTTTTACAGCAAGGGAAAGGAAGCATTTTGTATATCTCGGTGGATACATACATAATGAGAAAAGATAAAAAATTCAGATTGCTTTTTTTCTTCTGATAGGTTAAGTAACTCTTACATTTATAGTAGAGGGGAAAAGGCAATTAAAAATGTTAAACTAACTACATACAACGTGCAAACGCACACACACACACACACCCCCTTGAAATCTTTAGTAGTTAATATTACATAAGGAAATTGTAATGTATATTTGGAATAAATACTGTGGATAAAGATTTCATGGTTCAGTAGTTCAAACTAAAAGGGTGACAAAACACTTTGTTTCTTGTATCCTTAAGGATTTTAAACTGCTTCTTAAAATGTGTTGTTTTCAGGTATTTCCAAACTACCACATTTACCATCCAGCTGCACCTCATGTTGCTTACATGCAGCCAAAAGCAAATGCACCTTCCTTCTTTATGGCAGATGAGCTCAGACAGGTAAGATGATAGAGAATTTAAAGGAAAATCACATCTTTGCAAGAACTAGAAAATTGCTGATAGTAGAAGAGAAATAGTCACTCAAAATCTGTGTAGACAGTTTTCCCTGTGGAGAATTAAAAAAAATATCAAGCCCTGTAAAGGAGTACAACAGAGGGTGGGGGCGTGTTACAACTTACATAGCTGCAATCTAATCTCCATGCCATGATTTGCTATTCAGCTAAGTATTCTTACCACTTGTGTATTGTTTTGGTGTGCGTCAGTTCGTTCGTGTAGCATGAGAAGCTTAAGCTGTAATCCTATCCAGTTTTAAAGTCTTTCACTGAAATGAAAGTATGTGCAGATGTTAGTTACTGAGCCCTTCTCTGAGGGCTGGCTGTGACTGTTATTAATTTCAGTTTTACTATGGTAGATGCCTCTGTCAATGCTAGCTCTAGCTATTGTGGTTTCTGCAGCTCCTTCCTGCAAGAATTTGTGTATTTTGTCCTTAGCACTTTCAGGTCACTGTTCTCCTCCTCCCCGCCCCATCCCCATGAACTCTTGCATCAACTCTCTGTTTTAGTACAAGTAGTTGTTATTTCAAACACAATGTACTGTTAACTCATCAAAAATGATGAGCTGAATTATAATGTTCAAAACTTGACTTATTGTGTTCAGGAATTGATCAACAGACACTTAATAACTATGGCCCAGATTGATCAGGCTGATATTCCTGGTAAGTAATTGTTTCTTCTAAGCTAAGCTGTGATCATATTGTTCTGCAACCATGCATATTCAACAATATTAATAGCATCTTGCAAAAACCACAACCTGTTTTTGATTTTTCATGGAGCTTTAATCGTCTGCCTGGGCTGTGGATACCCAGATACAAAGTGTTTCAAAAATATGCGTTTGCTTCTATTTTCATTTTCTTCTGTAATTTTCTTTTGTTTTGAGACTCCTTAATGGTTGAGAGTACTTAAAATTGCTGAGAAAGGAAAAATCATTAAGGCAATAAAGCCTTGTGAAAAACAGTATTGTATTACTCTGTACATATTAGGTATTTCTTTAAAGGATGCATATATTTTCAAAGGCTGTATATAAACTACCAACTTAGTTTGTTTTAGAGTGAATTGGGTGGTATATCAGAGAAGACTTTGTACTAGTTGTCAGGCAAAAGAAGTGTATATACTATTCATTGTAGTTTGGCTTTTGGAGAATTCAAAATGACTGTGTTCAAGTTGATTTATACTGGCAAGGGTAATCTCTTTATCTGATTTTTTAAACTTTCATCATCTCTTGCTCCGCGCTCGCGCGCTCCTCTCTCTCTCTCTCTCTCTCTCT
>NW_010206865.1:0-1503 GCF_000695765.1 Mesitornis unicolor
GGGACTGGGAAGGAACTGGGAGTTACTGGGAAGGGACTGGGCCTTACTGGGAGGGACTTGGAGGGAGTTGGGTGTTACTGGGAGGGACTGGGAGGGACTGGATTTTACTGGGAGGGACTGGGATTGAATGGGAAGGCACTGGGAGGAGGACTGGGCCTTACTGGGAGGGACTGGGAGAGACTGGGAAGGGACCGGGCCTTACTGGGATTGAATGGGCCGGACTTAGAGGGGGCTGGGCCTTACTGGGAGGGACTGGGGAGTGGGAGGGACTGGGAGGGGACTGGGCCTTACTGGGATTGACTGGGAGGAACTTGGAGAGGGTTGGGCTTTACTGGGAGGGACTGGGGAAAGGTTGGGCCTTACTGGGTCTTACTGGGATTGAATGAGAGGGGCTGGGCCTTACTGGGAAGGGACTGGGAGAGACTGGGATTGAATGGGAGGGACTGGGAAGGGACCAGGCCTTACTGGGATTGACTGGGCTGGATTTGGAGGAGGCTGGGCCTTACTGGGAGGGACTGGGGAGGGACTGGGAAGCAGCTGGGCCTTACTGGGAGAGACTGGGAAGGGACTGGGTCTTACTGGGAGGGACTGGAATCGACTGGGACTGGGACTGGGAAGAACATTAGGCCTTACTGGGTCTTACTGGGAAGGACTTAGAGAGGGTTGGGCCTTACTGGGATTGAATGGGAGGTACTGGGAGGAGGACTGGGCCTTACTGGGAGGGACTGGGATTTAATGGGCCAGACTTAGAGGAGGTTGGGTCTTACTGGGAGGGACTGGGAAGGGACTGGATTGAACTGGGAGGGATTGGGATTGAATGGGAAGCGGCTGGGCCTTACTGGGAAGGGGCTGGGCCTTACTGGGATTGACTGGGAGGGACTGGGAAGGAACTGGGAGTTACTGGGAGGGGGCTGGGCCTTACTGGGATTGACTGGGAGGCACTGGGAGGTACCTGGGGGGTGAGTGGTTGGGTCTTGGGGTGTTCTTGGTCCTGACTGGTCCTGACTGGTTTTAACTGGTCCTGACTGGTTTTAACTGGTTCTAACTGGTTTTAACTGCACCAGGGACCCATAGGCTGGTCCCTGGCCGCAGAGCAACTGGCACGAGGTGGTGGACAGCTTTGACGAGATGAACCTGGCGGAGGCGCTGCTCAGGGGGGTCTACGCCTACGGCTTCGAGAGACCCTCGGCCATCCAGCAGCGCGCCATCCTGCCCTGCATCAAAGGTGCTGCCCCACGGCTGCCCCACAGCGACCCATAGAGACCCATAACTGACCCATAGGGACCCATAGGGACCCATAACTGCCCCATAGATTGGCCACAGGACACCCAGCAATGGGCCATCCTGCCCTGCATCAAAGGTGCTGCCCCATAGCGAGAGACCCCTGCCCCATAGCGACCCCCTGACCCACATCTGACCCACAGTGACCCATAGAGACCCACAGAGACCCACAGGGACCCGTAACTGCCCCATAGATTGGCCACAGGACACCCAGCAATGGGC
>NW_010206866.1:0-19300 GCF_000695765.1 Mesitornis unicolor
CTAGAAGGCGCGCGAGGAGGGTCCGTAAGGGCGCCGCCGGGCCGCCGTATGGGAGCGGCCGAGCCTGCAGCGGGAAGGCCCCGGGCGGCTCCTGGCCGCGCCGTGGGCACGCAGGAACCCCCTTACCCTCGCGGGAGAGGCTCTCCCGGCCCCGGGAGGCCGCTTCTTCCCTCGACCCATAGAGAGGCAGCGCTGAGGCCCTGGGCGTGAGCGGCGGCTCAAAAAAGAGAGCGTCTTCTACCGCACCCTTTTGATTTCTCTTGTCGAAGTGATGGTGGAATGGACTCAGAACTCTTGGCGAAAATTGTCTGCTGATCGTGCAGCAAAATGAAAAGTCTCAGAACTCTCTTAGGAGGGTTGGTGCATGCATTCTTTTGGGATTTGATGCTTGGTCACTTTAGGTTCTTGAGTTCTTTGCAAGTATTCGTCTTTAACGGCATGTGTTCATGACTACTGTGATTAATTTGCATGGAAATGCAAAAAAAGGTTAGAGTTCAACACAGATACCAAAATACTAAAGCCCGAACATGCCCAGTAACTAGATTTGTCTAGGTTCTGCTGGTTGTACTTGGAGCTGGGATCTGATGGTTAGTCACACAGAACAGCAACACAGGCACTGCCATGAAACGGTACTGGTAGTGGCCTTTCAGGCTCAGGGATCTCAGCAGATAATATGGTGTGCAGTCTCTCAGAGTAGATTGTGATTTGTTTCGTCATCTCTTCATGTGATCAAGAGATTGCAAGGTAGATTTTTAAGAAAGAGTCAAGATGAATTTCTCTTACCTTCTATCAAAATGAAATGGGGTATAGAAATGAATAATTTAAATAATAAAAACATTGTCCATGTCAAGGATTTGTTTTTAAAATGCATGGCTTTATTAAAGCTAAAGGAATGTTCTTGTGTTAACCCTGTTTTAGGCATCCATTTCCCTTGCTCCTGTGAACATTTTCAAGGCAGGTGCAGATGAAGAAAAGGCAGAAACAGCTCGGTTGGTAAGTTTAGTTCTCTAAGAAACTGGTAATGCTTAGGATAACTAAAGGCTTTTTTTTTCTACTGTTAAATGTACTTTCACTTTATGGCCATGTGAAACTTCATCTGTCTCTTACTGGTTTTTCTTGTTGCATGTCTGTGAACAGAAGGAAGGAGGAGTGTGGTTTATTCTAACATTTAGAGAAACTCCTCATAATTGTTCAAAACCTGAGTAACTCTCTACCTTAGACTGGTGTTCATTGGAAGGCATTACTTTTGGCTATAAGACAGGCTTTTATGATTTCTGTGAGAATTAAATATATTTGATCTGCTTATCAAAATGTAGCAGTTAGGACCCAGACTTTGCTGAAAGAAGCATAGCTGTGGAAGGGTTGGGTTAAGATGTCCTCTTGGAAGTGAAGGGCTGGCATATAATTATTGTATTCAAGTAGAAATCGTTCACTAAGGTGTATTTGCTTTCATTTCAGTCATCCTTTGTTGGAGCCATTGCAATTGGTGACCTGGTCAAGAGCACTCTGGGGCCTAAAGGCATGGTAAGACAGCTACAAGTTCTCAGTCCTCATTCCTGTTAATTTAGTTTCAATAATTACAGTACGTTTTCAAGCAGTATTGTAATTCTTGCATCTTGTAGGACAAGATTCTTCTAAGTACTGGGAGAGATAGCACAGTAACAGTGACTAATGATGGTGCAACCATTCTGAAAGCTATTGGAGTTGACAACCCAGCTGCCAAGGTCTTGGTTGGTGAGTTTTTTAACAGCTTGTCTTTGCAGTACATGGCATTTCTTAATTTGTAACTTTATTTTGTAGTTTTTATTTGTTCTTAACAAGTATTCTTCAAATAATGTGAAAAATTGAAGGAAGAAATAACAGGATTCCTGAAGAAGGCCAAGGTGTTGCAAAGAGTTGTGAAACTCTGCAAAACTAAAATTGAAGTATATGCTGCTCTTGCAAAACTGTTCTGGTGTCTCCTTGTTTTCCTTCAAACCTGGTTTGTGCCAGGAGTCAGAAGGAACAAAAGACAGCTGTGTGTCCCTCTTTTTTTTTATTTTATCATTTGTTTTTTATTTTTTTAACCAGGAAAACTTGGAACAGAAGTGTACTGAGATGCAGAGGCTCTTTCTGGTTCTCCCTGATTTAAATCTCTTTTTATCACTTAATCAACACTGTACTCTGGACAGAGTTTACGTTTGTGATCTTAGTGTGTGCCAGTGATCCAGTTTTAGTGACAAGCAGGACCCTGAACTATGCAGTTTCACATTTCTTGAGGATCTTGTGTTTGCTAGATCCTGGTTTATCAACATTTCATGTGACATACTTGGTTATTGTATTCTCTGATCCTATATGTGTACCTGAGAGCTTCTATCCAGCCCTGATTCCTTTTGATTACCATCTTTAGGAACAGGGAGAGAGGGAAGTAGCTCTTCACCATCACCAGACTGTTACTAGTGTCTAGGTTGCAAAGAAAGCGCAGAAATTTGAAGGATGCTGAATTTGATTTGCTTCTTGGGTTTTTCTGCAACATCTTTAACCTATCAAAGAGTAAGATCCTTTCTTCCTCTCTCAACTAATGTGAGAGAAAAATAATTGTATGTGAAGCTGGTACTGGTGAGCATGAAGTTTTAAATCTAAACATTAATACAGTGTTTTCCTCCTTTAGATATGTCAAAGGTTCAAGATGATGAAGTTGGTGATGGAACTACGTCTGTCACAGTGTTGGCAGCTGAATTACTGAGGGTGATGTATTACAGTTTTTCAGATGCTTTTCTGTTTGGTAGTGTACTCCTGTGATGTCAATGGGGGATGTGTTATTGGGTGTTTATGAAGGCAGCTCCCAAAGCGTAAAAATACCCCGCTCCATTGCTGTTATTTATTTTCCTATCAATTTCAACTTAGGTATTGGGTCATTCTTTCTCATTTTGGATTATATTACTTATTTTATTATTTACAAATTTGCAAGTATTTTAATGTGGTACATTTTAGACAAGTATTTTCTTTTGTTTCATTATGCAAGTGAAACAGAGAAGTATCACTCTCAAAGGTCACTTCCTTGATGTTGCACTGGGCAGCGTGCAGCACTGCTTAGTTGTGAGGTTCAATCCTCTTCCATAACATTAATGAGAGGGGAGAAAAAGGCACGGTAAACTCTGTTCTTGTATGCACAAGACCTTGAACTTATACTGTTCCTTTAAACTCTGTATACAGAGTTTACACTGCCAAACTGAATCTGAAATTACTATGAAAAGAGACTTAAGAAGTGAGGAACTCTCATTAGCAGAGCTGTGCCAGTAAATGTAATAATCTCAGATCCAGGAACTGTGATCAAGAGCATCTGAGAAGTGATCCATCAGCTTGCTAAGTTATTTGCAGAAAGAGTTTGAAGATTTTTTTTTTTTTCCCCCTCTTTACTTGGAAGTGTCTTTCCTAGTTAGTGCAGATGTACCTTGTGGGGGGGGGGAAATGATTATTCATTTCATTTAAATAGGAAGCCGAATTACTGATTTCTAAGAAGATTCATCCTCAGACCATCATTGCAGGCTGGAGAGCAGCCACAAAAGCTTCAAGAGAGGCACTTCTGAAAGCAGCTGTGGATCATGGGTTAGTAATGTAGATTTGCTGTTACTCTTCTAATAACCAGTCAAGATTAAACATTAGTGAGAATTACATACCTTTGGGAAATTCTGCGCTTTCTTTTAAGTAGTGGAAAGGCTGAATTTATGAATTTTAACAGTTAAGAAAAAAGCCTGTTTTCTTTAGATGAGCTACAGAAGCTTTATGAAATTGTTTATAATCACTTATGTACAGTAAAAAAATACAAGCAGTAATTTGCTCCTGAGAACAAAAATCTGAGCTGTTATTTCAGATTTCATACTCTGATTTTAAATGCAACTATTTTCTTTACTCGACACTTTGAGAGCACAGGCTTTCTAAAGCTGAACACAAAGTTTTCAGGCTTTAGAGAGTTCAAGCAAATTGAACTTATATTTCAAATAGAAGGTTGTATTTTGGGATGCTGGAGGGATTCTGTGTAGCATGCCTCAGAATAGAACACTGTACATACAGATACAGGCTAGAAGAAGCAGGGAGAGACTCACAGTGGTGGGTTAATGATAGTTAAGGTTTCCAGACTTTCCACTTTTAACTGTTCTGACTGTATTTTAGTGATGATGAAGTGAAGTTTCGTGAAGACTTGATGAATATTGCGGGAACGACTCTTTCATCAAAACTGCTTACTCATCATAAAGATCACTTCGTCAAGCTTGCTGTAGAAGCTGTTCTTAGGTTGAAAGGTTCTGGTAATTTGGAGGCGATCCATGTCATTAAGAAACTTGGTGGAAGTTTGGCTGATTCCTACTTAGATGAAGGTGAGTCTTTGTGAGCTGGCTGTAAGTGTGCTTGAGAAATTAAGCTGTTAAGACTTGCACATCTCAATACAAACTTGTTCTAGGAAACATTGATACATTGTTACTAAGCTGAATAATAAATACAAGGACTTTTGTAATAATGTGACTGAATTGTTCCCCTTTTTTTGATACTAAGTCTTACTCGACCATTCTGTTACTACAGGCTTTCTACTTGACAAGAAAATCGGTGTAAATCAGCCAAAAAGAATTGAAAATGCGAAGATTCTTATTGCAAATACTGGTATGGATACAGATAAGATTAAGGTATGTGACAGAGCTACTGTTGTGAAATGATGTTTTTGGAAATGGAATTCTTTTTTAGACTAAACTCACTATTTTCTTTGATTCAGATCTTTGGCTCTCGTGTTAGAGTGGACTCTACAGCAAAGGTAGCAGAAATAGAACAGGCAGAAAAAGAAAAAATGAAGGAGAAGGTAGAGCGTATTCTTAAGCATGGAATAAACTGCTTTATTAACAGGTATGTGTTTTCTGGGAAAAAGGGTAGAGCTTATAATGCAGTTAGAAAATAGCAAAGTTTTAATATTGTGAGTCTGAAGACTTATTATGCTTATATCTATAAAATTAAATGATCCTACCTAATGCTGAATTTATTTACTTTAGTAAGGCAAATGTATTTTCTGTGGTTCTGCTTGTGTACCACGCCCCCTGCCCTCATTTTGTTGATTTGTTTTCTTTTTTATTTTAAAGAGGAAGAAGCAACATTACTTTAGGGTCCACGTTTCAGTCCAGTTGAAGCAATGTCACCATGTTTTTATACTAACATTTAGTTCTGAATACCAGTAGCATGATCCATAGTCCCCCTTTTTGGGGAAATTGGTGGTGAGTCAGTTTGTGCTGCTGAACACTTGTGTTTCAGATTGAACCAGCTATGCTTTTTCCCTGCATTAGAGTGCTAGTGCTGGAGTACTGCTCTAGATTCAAGAGTGTCTGAGAGGCCTCTCTGCTTCCTGCCAATGAGCCTTTTACACAGGTCTTCGACAGTAGGAAAGAGAACCACTTTCATTGAAGAGATGTCACAATCTAAGTTACTTATTTTTGTTAGCAGTGCATTTCTCACTTAAGCTGTCTCAGTGCAAAAAAAAAAGCAGTCAGGTTTTTAATGATGAAAAATACTTCTGCCTTTCAGTAATTCTAATTTGAGTGAAACTGCTGTATGTATGAGCAGCTTCACACCTGGTGGTTTAGTGCATCGTGTAGTCTATGAGGAAGCTGATTAACTGTTGCTACACCAAAGGACAGGAGTTGTTAAGAGTAGCACAGCTTTCCACAATAGCAGTGATTTACTCTTTCAGGACATAGTGCATCTTGTAACTCACCTTCAAAATTTGTGTAAAACATCTGTAAGAACTGCTGACAGACTGATGAATCTCGTAGTCCCTCCACCTGTGACATGTTTCACATCCGTGAGTGTAGGCGAAGTGAGTACTCTGTCTGGTGACATGGTGCAAATAGAGATCTAGAGTCAGGAGTCCTGTTGGCAGATTGGAAGAATCCTTTGAAGTATGCCCAAAAAATCCTTAACTCCATTGCTGCTATCCAGTGTGCTTGTAATGCAGATTGCCATAATGAAGCTCAGGTAGCAGTCAATAGATTGACTCTTTCAGATTTATTCTCTGATGAAATTGACTTCTGCTTATAGGCACACTATAGGTCCACTTCACATGTGATACTGTAAATGTTAGCTGGTTAAATTCTGCTGAGGATCCGTGGATCCCGAGTAGGAAGAATCTTGTGGAGTCTCCTTCTCTGGAGACATTCAAAACCCACCTGAACGCCTTCCTGTGTAACCTTATCTAGGTGTTCCTGCTCTGGCAGGGGGATTGGACTGGATGATCTTTTGAGGTCCCTTCCAATCCCTAACGTTCTGTGATTCTGTGATTCTCTGTGCATACCCAGCAGCACCAATTGTCTCTTTGAAAAGATAGATTAGAAACAGCTTTTTTAATGGAGATGGCATCTCCCAGCTCCTGGTGAATCTCTGCAACACTTGATCTCTAATTTGGGAAGAAAAAACAATTTACCATAGCACTCCTGAATGGTCATTGACCATTTGGCTTTAGATGACTACTTTGTTCTAGAAAGAGTGGGATACAGATTAATAGGGGAGCACATGCTTTCTCTGTGGTCTGCTATTTCTGTACGTTACAAGACTAGCAGTTTATTGTTCCCATGGAGTTGTCTACTCTGGATTTTGCATTGATGAAGACATTAAAGATACTAATTCAGATATTATTCTAGTGCACCCTGCTAGAATAGGCAGTGAAGTGCCCAGCAGGCACTTAGGATCAGTGGATCTGGAATTTAAAGCATAGGGGTCCCTGTGCTTAGTGTGATAGTGTGTCTTCGGGGGAAGAATATTTCAAAGAGCTATAATAGTTTTATTGTTTAGCTTTGTATGTTTTCCTGTCACTGCATTTGCTTCTGTGTGGTGTAACATTCCGAGTGTGACCAGTGCCTCACATATTGACTGCTTTTGTAGGTTTCACAAATCTGTCATACGTCCATGCTACTGAGAGTTGGATGTCCTTTGTTACTCTGGGACCTAAAACGTTTTGTTGTTTGTGTAATGGGAAGATGTGTCTGTGTTTTAATTGTAGGCAGTTGATCTACAACTACCCTGAACACCTCTTTGGAGCTGCTGGTGTCATGGCTATTGAACATGCAGACTTCGCTGGTGTAGAACGTCTGGCTCTTGTTACAGGTGTGTAGAGGACCTTGGAACTTGGAGGGTCACATTATTTGTTTGATCTATAGTAAATGTTGATGCTCAATCACCTCATTTGTACTTACTACTGCTAAGCAGATCTGTGAAAAGTACACCAAACAAGCTTTATTTTACAGAACTTAAATACAAATGTATATGGAGGAGCCTGTTAAATTTGCCTTAAGTAACTTAGAAATTACTTTGCTGATTTATCAACTGCTGTATAACTGTCACTGTTTTTTCAGAAGCAGGTAACTCAGCTTCTGTCTTTAATATGTTATACTTTACATGTGAAATGTCTCTTGATTCTGAGTCCTCCGTGGATGATTTAAACATAATTTTTCTTTTCTTTAGCAACTAAGTAAAGGATCATAATGCTACCTGTAGAATAGGATTTAGCCAGTTAGTGACAGATAGTAATTTTCTTTCATATTGTAAAATTACTTTCAGTTCAGTCCCTGCTTGATAAACTTTTGAAATGTGGTGGCTAGTGGTTCTCGGCCACCATCAGCCAGGCAAAGTGAATTCTGGCACAAGCTTGAGTTTTAAAACATAACAAACTTGATTTAATATTTTATAAATATTTCATCAGTAAATACTATTAAAACTTTAAACAGATTGACATTTTAATACTGGCAAATACCAACATTTAGTCTCTAATCCAGACAGAACTCAAAAGCATTACAACCATTGTAGTTCTTGTAATGTAAGAAAAAATACTGGTGTTTTAAGGACTTGTCAGCAGCAGTAAAAGATTTCTGGTACTATATACTGACATTGGAAAAACAGCTTATCACTATTGTTAATTAGATTTTTCTTTAGGGCAACTATGAAGATGATTTTTTTCATCTCCCTGCCTCCCCCCTTTGTTTAGACCATGCCTGAATGGTTGCTTTCATTGTGAGCTTTTTGACTTTTGTGTGATCTTACATTTGTAGGTGGTGAAATTGCATCAACCTTTGATCACCCAGAGCTAGTAAAACTAGGAAGCTGCAAGCTTATTGAAGAAGTGATGATTGGAGAAGATAAACTCATTCATTTCTCAGGAGTGGCAATGGGTAAGTGTTTCACCACTAATGGCATGTTGTGACACTTGTGTTAGCCCTCTGCTAACATTGTTCGGTTACCAGGATGACATAGGAATTTTGTAACGATTGATGTAATTATTTTTTATTAAAGCCTTTGTCTTCGGTAAAAAATGCTGCAAAGATATTCATGGTTGAAATTGTTCATCTACATAACATTAAATATATGCATAAACATTTGTAAGTTTGGGAACCAGAATTTCTGATTCGGGGGATTAATTTGTCAAGAAAAGTAGCAATCTGTCACACTTCAAGAACTTGAGAGCTTGTTATAGTAAATGCCAATACTGTAAGTTTCTGAGGGGTTATTTTGAGATAACATTAATTTTCTACTGAATTAAATAAGGTGGTGTGGAACAGTTTGTTTATAAAAGCAGTAGCATAGTGTACATAATTTCATTCTGCCTGTGAAATATCATGCTTTTTTTCCCGCTCCAAGATCAACTATTACAAATGCTTTGTGATAGCCTCATTGTGTCTTTGGTTTGTTTGTGGGTTGTGTTTTTTGTTTATTTGCAGGTTTTTTAAAATCTTTTTGCATTTGTGCTTTTTAGGTGAAGCTTGCACCATAGTTTTGCGTGGAGCAACACAGCAGATTCTAGATGAAGCAGAGAGGTCTTTGCATGACGCTCTCTGTGTCCTGGCCCAGACTGTGAAGGACACCAGAACTGTGTGTGGTGGAGGTGAATATTAGATTCTTTGTACTCTGTACATGATGATACATTTTCTTGTATTACTGTTCAAGTAAAACGTCTGTGTGCCTTCAATGGATAGGTTGTTCAGAGATGCTGATGGCTAACGCTGTTGCGGAACTTGCCATCAGAACACCTGGCAAAGAGTCTGTTGCAATGGAGTCCTTTGCTAAGGCCTTACGAATGGTAAGTTTGTTTAATCAGATTGCTGAATTAATAGACGTAAAGTTCCTCTTAAGTTTACTAACTTCTGAGATCAGGTAGTTCCTTCTGTCAAAGTTTTGGGTTTCTAAAAGTAAAAATTCAGCAACATATGTTGGATAAATAAAGAAAAAGTTACTGTTTTCTCTCAGGAAAAAAAAAAGTATTGATGTTTTACTAATTCTGCATGTCACAGAATTCTGAATGTTCATATTCTAGCCCTCTTCTAAATTAGTTCTTGCTGCTTTTACCTCTTACCAAGGTTAGAAATACAACGAAAATAGCATATAAAGTCTCAGCTGAATCTGTTGACAACTGATTTAGAAAAGAGCAACCCTTCTGTTCTATTGATACTTTAGTGCTATTTGTTTGTATTTGTGTCCTAGTAGTGTCCTAGTGCTGTCTAGAAGTTTCTAGACTTGCATGGGAGATTGCATCTTAATAGGAAATAAGAGTATCACAAGAAACGTTTACAGAATATTATTGTGCTAACAGACACTCAGCTTGACAAAAATTGCCTTCCTGTATTTTAAACTGGGGAAAACCTTTCTTAGGAGATGAAAGACCATAGGAAAACATCTCTCCTGAGAAAATTAAATTGGAGAGCATGGTAAGATTTGGCATTACCTCTTCAGTTAGCACGTGTAATTTGCACTGCTGTCACTTAAACTGTGAACAGAATGATCTAGTGGTTAACGCTTACCAGCAAGCTTATGTTCTTAAAATGAAACCATTTCTCCAGGTGTAGTCTGAAATGATAAGAAGGAGACAGATTTCTTTCTATGTAAAATAATCTGACAGATCTGCTCACACATTTCTGTCCTTTCAGTTACTGTCTTAACAGAGTCTTAAACAAAATGCTTAAAAAGGTGGTTTGACATTCTTTTCCCCTATCTTCTGATCATTGTAACAGATCATCTGCCATGTTTTTGAAATGTCCTCTTGAAACTGAATAGTAAGCTAGTAGTATCAAAGTATATTTCATGTTTACTAGGGATCAGTCCCTGCATTAATTAAAAATTAATTAATTAATGTGTTTGTCCCCTTAGATCCCAACAATAATAGCTGATAATGCTGGCTATGACAGTGCAGATCTGGTTGCTCAACTCAGAGCTGCTCACAGTGAAGGGAAGACTACTTACGGACTTGGTAAGGGTCTTGATACTACTTCTGTTGCTGGATTGTTGTTTGGGAGGGGTATTGTTTGTCGCCGATATATTCAACTGGAAGAACCAAGTATGCTGATTTCTGTTTGCTTTGCATAGAACTTAAGCACACAGTGTTAGGTTCCTTTATCATTCTACCAGGCTTTTCACAATAAGAGTGAAAAGCTTTGGTTTTGAAGGGGATGGTTTCTACCTGTGAAAACCACTTTCCTTACTTACATCAAGTTTAGTTATAGGAAGCTTAAAAAGAAAGGCATTGATATAAAAACAAACAACCTCAACACAACCAAGAACTTCCTCCCCCTTGAGAAAAACAGGAGCTGTGGAGAAAAATCCTGAAGTTGATATACCAAAGGAAGTTGCATTAAGAGTCCTTTTGGGATCTTGTCTCCTCTTCCTAGTGTGTAGAGTTTTCATCATTAATTTTTTGTATGCAATCACAACATGATAGGCTTAAGTCAGGAGCCTTGAAGTGGAAGATTTTATTTTGTACTTCCTCTACTATCAATATGGTTCATTTGAGCAGGTAAGTTACTGTACTGTCAGCTGCTTGTAATTTCCTGAAAACCCCAGCCTCTTAATGTATCTCTTCTTCCAGATATGAAAGAGGGCATCATTGGAGACATGGCAGTCTTGGGAGTAACAGAAAGTTTCCAAGTCAAGAGACAAGTTTTACTGAGTGCAGCTGAAGCAGCA
This sequence comes from Mesitornis unicolor, assembly GCF_000695765.1. Classification (NCBI taxonomy): domain Eukaryota; kingdom Metazoa; phylum Chordata; class Aves; order Mesitornithiformes; family Mesitornithidae; genus Mesitornis; species Mesitornis unicolor. The sequence goes on from NW_010206866.1 coordinate 10,960, forward strand.
GAAATGATTCTTCGTGTAGATGACATTATTAAAGCAGCACCAAGGTAGGATCTGAGTATCTACATGGGTCAGTTATAGTGGTAACCTCCTGTGAAAGAGTAACTGTGCAGCAAAGTCTCGTTCCAAAAATACTTTATTTAAAATGAAGACTTACATCTGACATACTAAGGTTATGTTACATGATTTTTTGCATTAGGAGTATGAACAGACCTTTAGAGCCATCAATGCGCTTAAATTAATGTGTCTGAGCAATGCTTAATTAATCTTGTGTCACCGGCTACTCATGCGCCATACTTAGTAGTAAAACATCTGCAAAAGTGGCTGACCAAAATGTAATGGATCATGCTCTATTTTTTCTTTTGGCAAGAATTGTAATTAAATGCCCAGCTGCTTCTGAAGTAAAATGTGCAGCTAAAACAAAACCACATCTGTTAAAAAGTTTACAAAGCAATGCCACTTGTAGGCAGGTTATCCCACGCGCCCTCTGCAAGGTGGTTTGCACTCTTCTGTGAATCACAAGTTTTTACTGCAGTCAGAGGTGGTGTATGAGCTTTGAGGTGATACTGCCTTTTGTGCTGCACACTGTCAACTAAAAATTAAGTATAAAGGTGGGGGATGGGGCTGGTGGGCATCAGAGTGGGGAGGAATTTTCTGATTTTTATTTTTTCTCCCCAGAAAACGTGTACCAGACCATCGCCCATGTTAAACTTTCTTCAGTACCTGAGGATGTGTGGACCAGATCTCACCTAGTAATTTTTTTAATGATCTAGTTTTTGTGAGGTTATGGAACAGAAGCTTGAGATGAGCACCTCCATCCATGGCTTGAAATAACTGTTTTCAGTTGGTTTTAACTTATTTCAGTTTATATGTGTTGTGAGGAAGATTCACTTTCAAGTAAAGCAGGGGTTTTATATATACCCTATTCCTTCTGTTCCTCTGCAGGTTCCACTTAAAATACACAGAAATAAAACCAAATAAATTCAGATACATCAAAATTGTATTTATCTTTGTGTGGAACTGAGAAGGGCAGTTTCATTAGAAAAGCTGCAGTGCACATCCTCAGTCCTTGGATGCTTCAGTCCGTGACCAGGGATCAGGTCTCGGGCTGCAGCTGGCTTGGGTTGAGCTGATGCATTCAGTGTGAGCTGTTTAATCCAGTCCTGGCTATAGAGGTTTTGAGTTGGGACCCTAGGAATAGGCACTGAAGATAAATGTTCTCCTTTTCTAGTGATACTGGAGTATTGCACATTTTTTGATGATGAAAGGAAGAGAAAAAGCTGAAGAGCCTCTGTCAGTGCCCAGAACTACAACTTACGGGATTTCACAACTTTTTGCACCACAAGTTTTATGCATTACATTCCCTTTTTTTCTTCTCTTTTTTTTCTTCCCCCTTTCATGTTTATTATGGCTGACCTTTACATTCTCTTAGTTGCTGTGGGGGCAACTTGTTTCTTAATGGACCAGTTTCTTTATGCTCAGGTCATAAGGAAGTCCATGATACCTGCAGCCGTCCTCATGCACATTCTTGATGCCTGTTAGCAGAGCCAAGCTGGGGCGCCTCAGCTGCACAGAACCCAGAGGTGCCAGCTGGGTGTTGTGACCCTTCTGGCCCTTGCATGTGTAATGCAGGACCTTGGAAATTGAGAAAGTATCTCTACAAACACTTTCTTCCTTAAGTTTCCTGAAATGAGGAGAATATGCTTACAGAATGTGCCTCCAAACTCTTAAACCAGACTCTCTTCAGATCTCCAAAAGTGCCAGTACTGCTGGGCTAATTACAAAACATCGACAAGCAGCTGAAAGCACAACCTTCCCCACCCCCTCGGATAAATGAAGTACCAAGTCAGCGCTGTAGGAAATAAAACATTGAACTTAGATGTTTAAAAAGCCCCAAACTCCTGTTCTGTTGAATAATTTTGTTTTGTAGGAAGAAATAGTTAGAAGATGGTTAGCTAAAGAATTTGGAAAGGGAGAATTCAGTTAATTCCAGAGAAGGATGATTTAAGTCGGCAAGATGCTACTACACTTTTATTTCAGTTACTGACTAGTAAGCACACTACATGGGTGCCAGCCAGATCCAAATCCAGACTTCATTTAACAAGACAGCAAGTGCTAGTAGAGTCTATGTATTTCCAGATAATTTTTCAGGCATGTAAATGACACTAAGCAGTCACGAACTGGCACTGAATCAAAGCTTTACTGGGAAGTCGACTGCTGCAGTCAGTGCTGGTGAAACCATTCCACTGATGGGTGGAGAGGGAGCTGGCTGTTCTGTGCCACCAAGGGTTCCCCACCCTTTTAAAAAAAGCTGTTTTTTAACCAAACTCGGTGATCTGTGCTATGGGATCAAAAGCTAAAAATGCTATTTTGAGCCAGGTTTCTGTGTTACACAATTAAAGCAAAACATACTTTATAAAAACGAGCGCAGCGTGTTTCCAAGGGAATGAACTGGTCTGAATTGCAAGCTGGAGAAACGCCTAACTGAAGTCAACTGAGTAAAGACCATCTTCAACTTCTGCACAAGCCTGTGGCAGGCTCCTGGCCCTGGGTTTTGTTCACGCAAGTTTACCTTTGCAGCTCTTGTCATTTTTCCATTTTAGTCAGGCTTTGATATTCTTCTTTGCTGCTGTGTGAACATACAGCACTTCCAGTGCTGTCATAAAATGTCATAAAATTTTATGCAGTTGCATAAAAACTAGCAGCAGAAGCCTTCAGCTTTCCTCACTTGTTTCAAATGCTGCTTGGCATTAATAAAACAAGAGTGGTTGCTAATTTTCCAGGAAAGAAGGCAGCAGTGGGAAGAGGAGAGCTCGCTGGTGTGTACCCACCATTTCCTTGAGAATGCAGCCAGAGCTCTGCTGCAGCTTCTCACGCCTCAGGCGGGGAAATCTTAAAGCTGCTGCTGCATTTCAGAGAAGTCATTTGAGACAAATGCTGTGGGCTACTTCGGATCTCTGACTCCCACCTGAGAGAGCTGAGGTTCAGACACCTCAGCAAGGTCGAGGTGAGAAGAGTGAACCCATGGGTGAAGAGCAGTGAGTACGTATGTGCTCTGTACATACAGACTCACCCATGAAAAACATCTAAAATGCATCTTCATCTCTTCTGTGAACTCATGTGGTCCCCACATGGGAAGAGAGAGGAAAAGAGAGGAAGTCTTGGCTCTGGAGAGAGTGCTGGGTTCTACAAGAGTTTTACTGTCACCTGGGTCTGAACTGGTGCTCCTACTCCTGAAGACTAGCCAGGCGTGCTGCTCCCTGGACACCTGCAAGCGAGGGAAAGGTAGAGTTGGTTGGTGTTGAGTGCATTGCCGCCTTCGCCAGTGTGGGCAGTTGAGTATCAGCAGGGCTTGGTTTCAGGCTCGGGGTTGGCAGCAGGAGTTGGCGATGGTTTCTCATCAAGCGAGATTTCTATCACGGCCCCAGACCGCTTGCGGGGCTCGGGGGTCTCCTCTGACCATCTCCCCACCCTGCGCACCCCTTTGGCCACTTTGGGTGCGTTCCTGCAAGGGTTGTGGTCGTAGATCACCAGCTTCAGGCCAGGGAGGTGAGCCAGGCTGGGGAAGAACCGGATGGAGTTGCGATCTACATCGATCACCTCCAGAAAAGGCATGTCCAGGAGCACGGTGGGGAACTCAGACAGCAGGTTGCCTGACAGCCAGATGGTGCGCAGCTCCTGCAGGCGCCTCAGCTGGGTGGGGAGCGATCGCAGCGCGTTGGAGCCGGCGTGCAGGGTCTTGAGCAGGCTGAGCTCGCACACCACCTCAGGCAGGCACTGCAGGCAGTTGGACTCGATCCAGAGGGTCTTGAGGTTCTGCAGGAGCCGCAGCTCCAGGGGCAGGCTGCAGAGCTTGTTGTTGCCCAGGTAGAGGATGCACAACTGCTTCAGCGTGCATACGACCAGGGGCAGTGCTTTGAAGTTGTTGAAGTCCAGCGCCAGGATCTGCAGGTTTTGCAGCTGCTCCAGCTCCGGGGGCAGGTGGTTCAGGTTGTTGTCGCTCAGATACAGCTTCACCAGCTCCCTAAAAGTGCAAATGTGCAGAGGCAGCCGTCTCAGCTGCCTGCCGCTCAGATCCACCATTTTATCCACTGGCATCTCTTCTAGGTCTTCCAGGAGGTACTTCTGGCACTCGTCAGAGGGCACAAAAGCAACTATGGCTTTCAGACTGTTGCCCATCCCGGGACTGACTTTCTTTGGAGACCACTGGGACTGCAAGGAACAGGGCCCTGCTTTGGTCTTCTCCTGCTGTGCACTGACCTGCCGGTAACTTTGTCTTCCCAATATAAGGCTCTGTTTACACAGCACCCGCCGTTAATCTCAAGGGCTCTGAAATTTTTCTGATAACCAAATGAGTGTTTGGTGACGGGGATTACGGACAGGACAACTTATAGCACAAGTCTCCCTCCCCCGCCCGTACTTTCCCCCTCCTCCTGAAAACATTCCTTCGGACCTGTGAATATTCTCTGATTTTTGCCCCAAACCATCACTCTGATGCCCCAGCCCCTCACCTCTCACTCTGGCTGTGCAGTCTGTGCAGCACAGACAGCATTGGCTCAGGAAAGTAAACAACACAGAAGAACAAATTTTTAAACTCAGCTGTTTAGCTTTCATGAAACTTTCAGCAGAAATGTTGGATTTAATCAAGTTGTTGTTTAAAATACCTGTCAAGACTTGACTGACTATCCAGATGAGTGGCATGTTTAGGGATTTACTTTCAAGGTGCCAAATACATAATTTCAGAGTGTAACTTGCCACCCAGTACTTATCTTAAACCTTTAACACAAATACTTGGCAAACTACTATCTTGAGCTGTTCTACTATTTATGTTCCTAATTTAACAGTGTTTACTATAGGTCTGGCACTCCTGACTCTGTAGGGCTTTTCTCACTGTGTTGTGTTTTGCTTCTTGTCTGAATCCCTGTTTAATTCGTGCACTGTCACAGCCTGCCAAGGCTGATCTCCAGTCACCTTCCGACCATGCTACTGTAGTTCCCATGTCCATACTAAAACCTGGCATGAAACTGCCATGGGTTTAATTCCATCAAGATTCTCACTTGTTATGAGTGAGATAAATACGATGTTAAAAGTTATGACTCTTTAGATGTGAGTGAAAACTGTTCCCCTCCCTTTCTCAGCAAGACCCTCAGGTCAGGAGCACCTCTGATTTTTAGGAGGACCTTGCCCACGTGAAGGCACCTCTGTGTACTTTGGCTCCTTGAGCTGCTGGTGGTTTGAGATTTCCTGGGAACTGTCCCACCTGTGTGCTGGCCACAGTTCTGCCATGGTCTTTGGGCTTGAAAGCCGGCAGCATGTTTTAAGGTGAAACAGCCTTTCCGGCAGCCACATCTCTACTTTGATACCTACAGCTCATAGCTGTCATTTTCCACACTTACTGTCGTTTAGAGATGATACTTCCTTCAATCTGCAGTCAGTTTCTGGGCATTAGGTGCTACACAACCAAAATACATGCTTGCTGAGAGCCAGAAGATTGAGAAAAAGGCAATGTTAAACAGTTAAGGTGGCCTCTGGATCTCTGGACACATCTGTTAATACTGATTTCTATTACCATCACTTGCTTTCAAATGTAAAGCAGCTCTTAGCTATCAGTTTTGTATAGGTTATAGTCTTGTCCCTGCAAGATGCTGTGACATGCAGCAGTGATGGTACCAAGGATGGTAGAGGGTTTCCTGGGGGAGGAGAACAACAGAGAGGGCCTCTGGGGACCAGTGTTGCAGCGGGATGGAGAACAGCGAGTCCTGCGACCTGAGTGCCATAGAATAGGCTTTGCACAGAGCAGCTGGGCAGAGGATCAAGCCTGGAGAGCAAAGATACATTGCAGTCATCTGTGGCTGCACTGTGGAAGAGAGGGGCTGAACATCCTCTCTCAGGACAGAAGGTGGGACGTGCTGGGCAGAGCACGCCATCAGCAAGAGCCGGTTTGCGCTGAACAGGCACCTCACTGCTTCTACATTTGCTCTAACACCATGTGCCCTGTCAGAGCACTGCTATGGGGAACATATCATTCCCAGATTTCACAGGGCATCCTTTTCCAAGTAGCAATCCTGGAGTGAGATCTGACTTTTAAGAAATTATTCCCATGGACCTCGGCGGGTTTTTGTATTTGTTTCCGTTTCTGAGCATCTGCGGCACCTTGTAAAGGCAAGGCTTCCCACTGTGTGGAGGCACAGAGTGCTTCAGGTGGGGAAAGCAAACGCATTTGAAGTAAATAATAGTGAATTTACATCCATGGCACAGACCTGTCCCTGAGACAAACCCCTTCAGATATCTTGCTCATCTACATAAAAGCCTGAGTAAGACTATATTAATAATATAATTTAGGTACATTTTTCTTTATAATCCATATGGAGAGGTACAACTTTGCAGTATACCTTATGTCTATAGACACATATATATGTATATATTTTTTTCTACTTGAATTATTTCTTCTTAATGAAACTTTTAAGCTTCAGACAATTATTTCTTAGGGATCCTCTGCCTTGTAGTTTAATAATTATTCTAGCTTATCAAAAAAAGTCACGATGACCTTTTGTTGCTGCATTTTGTACCTCTGCTTGGAACACACTGTGAGATCAGAGTATTTAGGGAAAAAATAACCTTTGTGTGGTGGAGCAATAAAGGGCCACATTTGCAAGAAAATGAGCAGTCTTGACCCTTCTGAGAATCAGTGACTCTGTGGAGGCTCTGAGACAAAGGCAGTCCCCTCAGCAGACCTTAGGGTGGTGTTTTGAAAGCCACTTTGCATCTTCAAAGTTCTCCTGATGCCCTCCACCGTGGGCATTAATGACTTCCCAGAAGCATTTGTGGCATTTGAGGAAACATTTGGGCGATAACAGTGCTCAGCACTGAAGTTGTCTTGCTCGTCAAAGCGATGCTGCCCTATCAGAGGGCTCTGCTGTCTGTAGGCCTCTGGAGAGATGCCTTTGCTTTCTGAAAGTTCAGAAATCACCACAGCTGTGGCTCGCAGTTCCCATTGCCAGCACCCGGCTCCTGCTGCTGGGACAGCTGTGGGACAGAAAATGTGGTTCCTTGCTGAGAACATGTGTGAAAACTTGGGGAAAAAACCCCAGAACTGGACACATCCCTAAGTCCAGAAGAAACAGCGAACGCTTCTCAGAGCTAGACAATAAAAAAAAAAATCACAAGAAAATGGAAATAAATATAAAAGCTGTATGTTATTATTCCTGCATTTTTGGGAGATATTTTTTAAAACATTCAAACAGAGATACTGGTGCTTTTTCAGATCCAAAGCCTTGCACACAGCTATGTGATGACACCAGGCTCAGCCTTTGCTGAGAGCAGATTGTGTAGCCCTCACAATTTTGGAGGTAAGTTTGAAAAAGCAAACCATGTATTTCAAAATCCAGAGAGCTGATGAAGAGAGCTCTAAAAATTGTTGATTTTAAGCCTCTCATGCCCCTCCTCAATCAGCCTGACATAGCAAGAAAGGAGGCTTAAAGGAATAGTTTCTAAGACTGTCTCCAGTATGTGCTCATAATGATTTGCTTTACATTTACTTAAAGTCTGCGATAGGCTTTTAGACCCCTTCTTCACTCACAAATACTGCTAATGTGGTTCTTTTTGCTGTTTTTTTCTTAACTGGAGCATTGCTGCTAGAGTGGATGATGACTCCTGCCTCCTCCATGATCTTCACATTCATTCTTTGCTACACATGGTCCCACATCTGCTCTCTTTTGGAGAAGTTACTTAGTTCCAGTTCACCTTCATCTGGTGAGCAGTCTATTTTAAATAAGTGATGTATTGCAGAGAAATAATCATTATTGCTCTTTCCCCAGCATCCTAGCATGGTCTTTTGAACAAAAATGGCTGATTATTCAAATTTAGCCTTAACATATGCCAGGCTGCAGTCTGTAATTGCTCACCACACTTTCTCATGCAGAGGAAAGATTCAAAAGTCTGGTAAGTAAACTGCAAACTCAGAGCTGAGCTTCCTCCCAAGCAGGTAATGGGTTTGGGGTTGCTCTCTGTCAGATCGGAGTCTCTTTTTTGACACCATTATTTTTTTGCCAGCTTGACATGAATCCAGGTGTCAGGCAGGGGTGGGAACTGCAAACTTCAGGGAACTCACAGGAAAATAAATCCCAGCAAGTGCTTCCAAAAGTGTGCAGACCCACTGGCTGTCTACTACTGCGTGTCACAGGCTGTCATAATTTTGACCTTTAAGACCTGTTTTTTGGGGGTGGCAATCATGTTTATGTTTGGACTGAAGCTCTCTCTTTCCCATAAACAGGAAATTAATCTTCAGTTGTTAGGGGATGACTTGTCACAACCCTATCAAATGTCCGTCTGCTCCGTCCTGCTG